>NC_046155.1:25952651-26192651 GCF_011064425.1 Rattus rattus
CTTACTGAATCTTTTCCCTGTGGCAGATCTTAACTGGGTGATAAATGTTTTTGTACATAAATCTTTTATTACATCGCTCACTTACTTAGGGTGGATTTCTAGAAGTGGTATTATTGATTTTAAAGTCTGAACATTTTTATGACTTTTATGCATATCGTCTAATAGCTTTCCAAGTTAAGTTTTTGATAGTAATATATGTGAAAGCTTGCTTTTTTTTCCCTCCCTCCTCCTGGCTTTAAATATCACCTCTAAATTATATGTCAATCTGATAGGAATTTTTCATTTGTGTTTTGAAAAATTACTAACAAATATGCCCTCTATTTTCATATACATATATATAATATATATAATGTCCAACCTATATTTTCATAGGTCTTTTTGTCCTTCTTTCCATTTTTCTGTTTGTATATTAATGTTTATCTTACTGATTTTTAAGAAAATTAAAGGTAGAATAAATATTAAGCCTTTATCCTATTTATAATGGATACATTTACCAATTACTTAACATTTAACTTTATTGGAATATTTTTTATGTCTTTAAACATTTATTTTACATACACACAGCATTCAGTGCTTTTATTATATTCATATCCTTCCAACTCCTCCTAGATCTCTCATCTCCCTACCAGTTTTATGTCCACTTTTATTTTTAAAATAACTCCACTGAGGCCAGTTAGTGCAGTCCACACATACTCACATGTGGGTTCATCCACTGAGACGTGGCCACACCCCTAAAGAACACTGACTTTCCTTCTCCTAGCAGCCATCAACTATCAATAACCCCTCAGCTAGGATTGGGTTTCGTATGCCACCCACACATGCTGCAATGTTGAATGGCTTGATCTTGTTCAGGTCTTGTACAGGCAATCCTAGCTGCTTTGAGTCCAAGCACGTGGTGGCCCTGTCATGTCCAGAGGACATTCTTTCTCAGCAATCCCTATGTCTTACAGTCTTGTTCCCCCTCCTTACATGTTAATCAAGCTTTTCCTCTTCCCTACATTTCACTCCCCCAAACCTCATTATCCTCCTTCTATTCTCAAGAGCAAAAAGCTCTGGAGATGAGCCAGATGAGCCCCATAGCCTGGGCTCCCGAGAGCTACTTCCTCCTTACATTTAGACTGAATTCTTCTACTTGAATTCTGCATAGCTCCTTGCGAAGGGACTGACTGTCTTCTGACCCACAGTGGGACCTCTCTCATCCTGTAACATATTACCATTCCTAAGACAGCTGAGGATGAGTGGAAGGTGGGGAAAAGAGAGAGAGAGAGAGAGAGAGAGAGAGAGAGAGAGAGAGAGAGAGAGAGAGACAGAGAGAGACAGAGAGAGACAGAGAGAGAGAGGAGAGAGAGGGAGAGGAGAGGGAGAGAGAAAGAGGAGGGAATGAGGATAGATAGATAGATAGATAGATAGATAGGTAGATAGATAGATAGATAGATGTATAGGGCTAATGAGTAGCATTTCACCATGATTTCATCTTCTAGTTCTTGCTTTAGGTTCCTGCCCTGCCTCGGTGATGGACTGTCACCTGGAAGGGTAAGATGAAATCAACCCTTTTCTTCCCAAGTTGCGTTTGGTCATGGTATTTTCCACAGCATCAGAAAGCAGACTAGAAGAGGCAGTAAGTAGGTAGTCAGGGAACAGTAAAAGCTGTGGCCAAGTTCGTGGGTCAGCTGAGAATGAGCACCACTTCTTTCTAAGGGCTGAAGAACCTGTGTAGAAAGTGCCCCCACCCTTTCCATTCTATCTTTTTTTCTTTCTTTTTCTGTCTTCTCTTAGCATGGTTGTGTCATTGCGGATTGGGGCTTATTTGTTTCTCTCTTTTCATTTCCTTAAAATTATAAGCATGGAGTGATAAGTGAACACCTAGTACTCCTTCAGTGTGGGCAATGATTGCCCCTCCCCCTGACCATTAAAGTGCAATGATTCTACCTTTTATTTGTGTTTGTGTGTGCATGTGTTCACATGCGGAGGAAGCAGATGCCTTTCAGGATAGGTCAGAGACAGTGTCTGATTTCTCAACATGATAAGACCTCAGAAATGTGAGGTGGGGAGATAGTTTTAGATGCTGGGATGCTAATTCCTTTGTTTTACCATGACCTTATGTTCTGAAAGAGCAAACTGGACTCATCAGGTTCCCTTATACTTCTCAGCTCAGTGTTTGAGCTGATGGTGTGTTGACATTTCTTGCCAGCAAGGCAACATTCTCTGGCTGTGTTTCTTTCTGCCCCTCTACACGGATGGATTGTTGCTTCCCACAAGCTTTAGCTGCTGCGGGCTCATATTCTCTTGTGGAAATGCTTTCATTAGTTTTCAGCACAGTGAAGGTAGGAGTTTTGTCTGGATGCACATTTATGCTTTTTGATCCAATGAACCATACAGCGTATTCCTCTAACGTGTGTGCAGGTAGATGGGTGGCTAGTGTTTGGCCCAGTGCTTTAAGGATCCAGACCAAATTCTCTTAATTCTGTTTTCAAGGTCTTCCATCATCTAAAAATCCCCTTCCTTGCAGGTTATTCTTCCTGTGCCTGTTCAGAGTTCTTACTTGCCAATAAGCCTGCCTCAGATCACCCTAATTACCTTTGAGAGCCACGCACGTTGAAGAGAACCCTCAACTACATTAGGGGACCAATTCTCCCATTTATTGGCTCAGGCTGCTAAGCAGGCTTCTGGTCTAACTTTGTCTTTTACTCTCTGAAATGAGAAAATGGCGCGTGGGATCAGATTTTCCGTGAAAGTGCTTTGTGCCTGGTAAAGCCGTGGGCTTTTGGAGTTGTTCTGACTTATGTTATTTCCCCACATCTCAGAAAACCTGAAGACTTCCTCTCTCCTGAGCCTTACAAACCCCTTTCCACTGACAGAGTCTCTTTTGGCTGTGTTACGCTGAGGCTCTCGCCACGTCGAGCTCTTACATTTCAGATCACTTATAACGGTTGCTGACAGGATATCTCTCATCGCTTTAGCAAATTAGTGCCGCTCTGAACTTTGAGTTGACTCTTCTGATTATATCTGGCAATAAATTGATTCTTGTTCTGGCCAGTTTCTGTTGTGACCTATTAGAAAATATTTTCATTCACCTCTACAGTTAATAGGGCATCCATCATATCTTTGTTATAGTCTTTGTCTAGATACCAAGGGGGTGATGCTGCCTGACAGACCGGGCGAGCTCCCTCCTCACTGTAGCAACTTTGCACCCTGCTTTGTAACCCCCCCCCCACATACACAATGGCTGAACACAGCTGATGGCCTCAGTTCTGAGATTCTTTTCTTTCTTCCTCTGGGTCTACCTTTTTACCTCTTTATGTGGATTCCTATCCTTCCTAACGTAGGTGAGGTTAGCTTTTCAGAGTTGGGAGAAGGGGACAATTTTGAGGAAATTCTCTCCTAGTGTGAATCTATACTAGACATGGGAAAGAACTCAACCGTGCTGAATTCATCTGAGATTAACAGTGCAGGTAAAGTACTGTATGGAAGAAAATGAGAGTGGTATTCAATTTTTAGGTCTTAAAGTGGCTACAGTGAAAGGTGGAGAAACATAGGAAATATTTATTCCACGACCCATAGTTTTGTTGTCAATCTGGGGCCAGTGGGAGGTGGGAGTTCAGACATGTATCCCAGTTTCTCTCTCTTCCTTGGCCAGGCCCTGGTGCATGGTGCTTCCCTATTGGCCAAGTGCGAAGGACACTCCCTGTGAGGACATCCGCTCCAATCATACTTGCTCCAAACAGATCATTGTTACCCCTTTCATTGCATTAAGGTCAGAAAATATTAAGCTACTTTTACATACATTATTACAATAGGATACCCACCTTTGGTGGACCGATAGTCTGGAACACAGAATGGGCTATTGTTCTTTGTTCGGAAACTAAGACATGAGAATAGAAACATGAGCCTTTTCTACCCCTTGCAGTCATAAAATATTATTTCTGCAACCTTTCTAGTATAAAATAATTGTATCCCCATAAATTAGATTTTTTTTCTCTTTTTAATTTTTCATCAGTACGCTATTTCATTTCATTTTTTTTTTTTTTTTTTGTTTTTTTTTGGAGCTGGGGACCTAACCCAGGGCCTTGCTTCCTAGGTAAGCGCTCACCGCTGAGCTAAATCCCCAGCCTCATTTCATTTTTTAATTTCATCATTGACAAAAGACAACCTATAGGGTGGGAGAAACTCCTTTGCCAACAATACCTTCGATGGGGGCTAATTTTATCTAGCATTTTCATTTTCCTTATTTAATTGATGCCATATCTATTTTTTCCCTCAGCCTTTTGTATTCATTGGCTCTGGTCTCTCTCAACTACACACTCCCTAGGGAACAAAACCCCGATCAATCTAAATCGTATGGAAAGGGAATCAGCAGAATAGTAGGCATTTATTATGGGAATGCTTCTGTCTTGTTGGTGTTGACAACTGCATGCCTGCTCGATGCAGGGTTTGGGGCCCAGATGGTGAGCAAAGGGAAGACGCGCGCCGGGAGGAGCCTCTGTGACCTGCAGCAGGGTCTAAGGCACACCTGGACTTTTATGGGGAGGAAATGAAAGGGAAATGATTTCCAGGAAAGATGGGTCTTTAAGTAGCTCCACCCAGCCCATCTGTGTGAACTCTTAAATGCAAGCTTGAACCATTTATCCATAGTTTTATGGCCATTACTTGGTTGAGATAACAGGCCTGCACTTTAATATGCTACCCAAACTGTCACCATTGGGGTTCTAGCTGTGTTTTTACAATCTTTACTCTTAAGATCAACATTTTTAGACTTGAACTATGGTTACTTTGTATTGTGAGTTAAAGCCTAGTAGGTTTTTGGCCTTTATTTGTTCCATGTTTAGATTTCTGGCTAACTTAATCCGAGTTGAAACAAAAACAAAGGCAAAAAGCAAAAAAACAAAAACAAAAACAAAAACAAAAAAACAAAAAAACCCCAAACAAACAAACAAAACCAAACAAACAAACAAAAAAAGGACTTGATCTACAATCTTTATCAATTGTGACGTTTCAAGAATAATCTGGTTTTGGCACCTTTCGAAAAATTAACCCACACGAGGACATTGGAATTGAATAACCATAGCAATGCCAAGTCAGGAATAAGCACTGACCAGTGGGCTGGAGCCTCTCCACATCCCTGTGTGTGGCTGTCTCCTTCTCAAATGCTGCTTTCTCATTTTGAGGTGTTGGGAGTTTCCTGTCATGTTTTATCAGTCACACCACCCCATCCCCACCCAAACCCTCTTCTTTAAGCCTGGCATTGGGCAGCATGGAAGTAGGCTTTGAATCTGGAGAACTGAGATGGAAGAGGGAAGATTGCGGGACATTTCTTTTTTCCAGTTTTATTGAACTTTATTCTCAAGCTCCTTTCTTACAGGGAGCTCCATTCATATTAGAGTATTAAAGGGAGAGACAGGAGGCTTGGCTGGCCTTTCCCATCGACTACAGGTTATGTAGTGGCTCTTGATCTTGATCCTATAGTGGATCCAGGTTAAATATTATAGGGGTAGGGTTTTCTGGTTTACGGAGGGTTGATTGGCTCTTCGAACTTGAGAATATTTTTTGTTATCTTGTAGATTGATGCAGAAATGTGTCTGAGGTGTATCTTGCTAGGATTAGCTGGGAAAATTTGAGGGCAGGTACTTTCGACATTGGGATAAGGGGTTTATATCTTCCCACCATAGAGGGATGGTGCTTATGGCTGGGGATATCTTCAGATTTCAGTGTTTACCAATTAAACGCTCCTTTGCTTATGGAACTTTTTCAAAGCACCCAACATTTCTTTGAGTCACACACTTAATTCCCCTATTACAGCAGGCACAGGCTATCTTTTCCAGCATCCCTAAAATAAAATGTCAGAAAACACTGAAAAAAAAAGTCTCTTCGATCCAAGCCTAGCAACATGAGCTGGGTCATTTCACAGCTCTATGTAAGAAATAGGATGGGCAGACAGACCTCGTCTCCCCAGGGAAGAGCTGGTTTTCAAATGCTACTTTCTTGTACACAGGTCAGAGCCACATGTGTAAGTAATTCTCAGTAAGATGAATAACTGATATGTAGCTAATGGGTACCTTCTGCCATGGTGTATGGTTTACTACCAGGGCTCTTAATGCTGATTGATTATTCTACTTCCCTTGGGCATGAATGGAAAATACACAATCCTTGGGTACTACCTTAGAGGTGCTGCATCAGAATTTCAAAGGGCATGGGGCTTGCCCATCTGTACCAACCAAAGTCACCCTACCTTTTCTCAATAGGTCTTTTCATATATTCCTGGTAGTGTTATATATTAGCAATAACTTTTTAGAAGGCAATATGGCGTTGCAGTATATTTTAAAAAAGGTGCTCAACCTGGTTCCTGCGAGTTCTTGCTCCTTCTCTGTTACCGCTTTCACACACTGTCCCCTTGGCAGTTGTTACCACGCCTGAGACATGTTCAGATCATGTTCTGCGGGCCGCACTAGTGTGGCCCCACACCATGCTAGCCCCAAGCATTCTATAGCCTAGCCCAGCTTCCTGTTGCAGATTCTGTTCACATTCCCAACTACCCAGTGAAATCATTACTCAGCAAACTGGAACCGAACAACCAGATTTATATGTTAAATGCTCCATGTACAATACATCCACACAATTAACTTACAACCGATTGATAATGATATAAACTGCCCACCTAGATAAGATATATTGCTCATCTATACATACAAAGCCCTGTACACATCCATCCCTTAAGAGTAGTCATAACAACCTGTAAATGTGCAGAGAGAAATCTTAACATCCGCTGCCGTGTTCTCTCTTGGCTGCCTCTCTCTCTTTCAGTCTCCTCCTCCTCTAAAACTTTTCTCCTGCCCATCCTTCCCTCTTGTCCAATGACAGGCCTCATTCTATCTTGTACCTGCCTTCCCCTGCATAATGACATCATCCTCCATTATGGTAGTATATACCAAAATGTTGAATATACTTTTCTTTAAAACTAGCATTTCTGCTATAACCATTGGATGTATTTGCCTAAGTATCAAACATGTATGCGATTTCATAAGAGCAAGGTACTAGAAACAACCTAAACCTTTACTAAAATGGAATTGAGTAAGGACTCGAAAGATGGCTCAGTGCAGAGCGGCACTTGACCCTAAGTCTGCCAAGCTGAATTTGATCCCTGGACATGGTAGAAGGAGAGAATGGATTCTCTCAAGTTGTCCTCTGGTCTCTATATGTGTACCATAGCACACATGCAAACCCTCCCTACCAGAAAGTAAATTATTAAAATAAAACGAGACAGAGTTGGTCAAATAAGTGAGAGTATATTCACACAATAGAATATTAAATAGTTAAAAATACAGTGAGCTCACTTAAGGATGATCGTTATATGCTAGTATCATTACACAAATATTTGTGAACGCCTCAAGAAAGAAAGTTGCTTGACTACTCTGGACCCCGTGTGTGAGAGGATCTTCATGTATGTGTACGCAGATATGGAGATGGTCATGTAGAAGTATAGATGCAGCTACATTCAGTGCAGAAATGAGTCTGGGTGTATCTTGCTAGGATTAGCTGGGAAATTTTGAGGGCAGGTATTTTCATCGTCAATGTATGTATGTATGTATATATATATATATATATATATATATATATATATATGTGTGTGTGTGTGTGTGTGTGTGTGTGTGTGTGTGTGTGTGTGTGTGTGTGTATGGCATGGGCTATTGAAGTTAATTGTTAAGCCAAGCCTTTTATTCTAGGCACCACACAGGAGACATTCTGTGAGCTGAGTCGTTAGCAGGAGAAGCTTTGAATTGGCCAAGTGGAGGGGCAGCAGGATTGACTAGCAATACCTTTAATACCAAAGACTATATTATAGTTTTATGTAAAAAATCATGTTTGTTTTTTGACTTTTCCCTCCCTCTTTGCCTTCTTAGGTAAAGGACATAAAGAAATACATATTTACAATAAATGAATATTTTGTTTGATTGGAAATGGCATTTAAATGACATTGATTCTATGAATTCTATTTCCTAGTCTCTATGAAATAGTCAAGTGTCCCCCACTTGGCACATATTGATACTTAATTTGAACCAGTCATTTACATTTTCATGAAATCAGAATTTCAGACTTCTTTCTGTTTCAGGAAATGGTTCTTTAGATGCAAGAAGGTGGGCACATCATTAGAGCTTCTTTCCTGTAGAAAGGGGTACGGCCCTCCCCCCATTTGTAGAGAATTGCATTGCAAACATAAAAGCACACGAGAAAAGAACAGTGAGAATCATGTGCTTAGCTTGCTTTGTCTCGTCTTTGGCTAACCCGATGTGGAGATACAACTCACTTTGCAGTTGAGGGAACCTAGGAGCCGAAGTTTAGAGTTTTTCAAGGTTTAAGGGAGCTTACGTTGGAAGTAACACAGGAACTTTACAGGCCTACATCTTTCCCACTACCTCCACCAAGAAAAACTCATATAATACTTTAGAAAATACCATCTAGGGTATTAAACAGAGGTAATTTTGTTAAGAGTGGAAAATTCTGACAGCACTATAAAGCACTAATGTTCTTCTGACTGGATTCCAGTTGGTCCTGTTTTACACAGATTTTCTTCCATTGTGGACAGTGGTAGTTGGTTGATAGTTTTGCTCTTTTCTCCAATACCTTTTATACCTCTGACTCTTTTCCAAGTCCTCCATGTAGTCTGGAGGCATTGCTTGTCTGGGACAACAGTAGAATCTGTATTAGTCTGTTAGAGCAGACATAATGAAATACCACAAACTAAGTGACTTAGACAATACGAGTTTATTACTTCACAATCCTGGAGTTTAAAGTACAAGGTCATGGTCATGGCAGAGTTGTCTTCCTGTGGGGGCTACAAGAGAGAACTTGTAATGTGCTCCATGTCAAGCCTCTAGGAGTTTGATGGCAGCCAGTGGACTTTCTTGATGTGTGCATATATTATCTTTATCTACCCCTTTTCAGTATGTGTATCTTTGTGTCCAGATATCCCCCACTGAAAAATATAGTTATATGGTATTAATGACCTCATCTTAAGTACTTATATTAGCAACAACTCTATTTCTAATAAAAGTTATATTCAGAGTCACTGAGTGTTTAAGTTTCAACATGTGTGGAAATAGAAATGAGAAATGAAGGTATCGATGGGGTGGACAAGGATTAGTCCTTTCTCAGGACTGCGAGGAACAAAAACTTGTTCCAAATCTCTTAGCTACATGATAACCATAGTCTACCTGTTTGTCTTCATATTCTCTTCTCTTTGCTTCTCTCTCGAGATCCAAACTTCCCTTTCCATAAAGACAGCAGACATACTTCATGAGGGAGCCACCTTACTTCAGGGTGATCTCATGTGGACTCACAGTGTCTGTAAATACTTTGCTCATTAATAAGATCACATGTGGGGTTGCACAGGATTCGGACTTCATCATCTGAATTAGTCTGTCATACCTGCAAAGTGGTAGAAAAGTGAGAGACTTCTTGAGGGGAGGTGACCAATGACCAACTTGAAACAGCAAAGATACAGGCAGAACTAGAACGGCCATAGTAGAGACAGCACTTGCTGGAGGGGACCATGGGAAAGGCGGAACAATGAAGCTGAACTAGTCAGATTAGGGGTAGACAGACCTTCTGGGATCCTTTCCCCCATGAAGCCTGCCATAGACATCTAAGAATGATGGAGGCAGAAGATGATCTCAGCCTCTCTGACCACTTATCTACCTTGTCACTTCAACAGAGAAAATGAATTGCTTGAACTAAAGAATGAATCTGCTTCTGTTGAGTGCTATTGAGGAGTGATCAAATGAGCCTATCATCTTCACAGGAGGAGGGAAGAACAGTCGGCATAGAAGGGGAGAAATTGGTCTTCTGCCCCACACCACATTGCTTTGCCAACCTCTGATTCTAGCCCCTGCTGTCAACTTGTCAGAATGGGACCCACATTTTGTGCAACACTTTTCCTGTTACTACCTTGATACCTTCTGTCAATCTGAGTGCTTAAAACCATGGTTGGGATGGATGAACTTGGGGAGGGTTTCAATGAAATCAACACTACTATCGCAATTGCAGAGGTCTCAATAATGCTCCTTAACTCTGTTTGTGACTAGAGGAAACCTGTCCATGTGCATGTATCTATTGTGTTTTCACTCACTGCCTGCAGCCAAGTCTTCGAGGCTGTGCAAGGACGTAGCAGTTCTGTCTTCCACTTCCGTCTTCCTTCCTTCATTGTCGCCTTGCCCACCCTCATGCTTCTTGGAACCACCCTTACTAAATGCTGCTTATAACCAGGTCCTTGCCTCGTGCTTTGTGCAGGAAAACCTAAACCAGAAGTTGTCCACCTGTGGGTCCTGACCCCTTTGGGGGTGGAACAACAACCCTTTCACAAGGTCCCATCTCAGATGTCCTTCATATTTACATTATGATTCCCAGTATCAAAATTACAGTTGTGAAGTAGCAACGAAAATAATTTTATGGTTGGGGACTCACCACAACATGGGGACGTGTATTAAAGGGTCACAGCATTGGGAAGGTTGGGAATCCCAACCTAAACCAAAACAGTAAACCTGAAATGGAGTTGGCTGTCAGAGTCTGAGCACTTAAAGGCCACTTTCCAGGACTGCAGCCTCCTCCAAGTCCTCCAAGTACTGTTTGAGAAAATGGTTTGGAGGTCTTCTCTGTGCCAGGCAAAGTGTTGAGAACAGAACAGAGAGTCTGACATGACCTGTGCCCCCAGGAAGTTTAAAATCCTCTGGAAAGGATCTGTGGAGTAAAATGCTCTGGAATAATCACTAGCTTGCTGAGACACACCAAGGTCCATCTTTACTTGGTATTTTTGATCCACAGGCCCCAGTAATTGCCCCAAACAACCCACCTCTCCTCCCCATTCACTTTATGACCCAGGTTCCCATGGCTCCAATTTACATGTGATTCACAAAACATCTGTTTAATTTTAAAGTTTATATGGCAGCTCTTAGGAATTCCAGTCTTTTCCAACATTCTCTTCTTCCCTACAACACCAAGAAGATGGAGAAAACTAATTTCCTGTGTAAAATGCAAGCTGACAGAAGGTCCAAGTTTAAACCTATTTTAATAATAATAATAATAATAATAATAATAATAATAATACATCACCAATGTTTACAAAGGGCTGTTTTCTTTGAAAGTCTAGTTATCTGCTGGATTTGAGTGTCTCGGTACTTTATGAGGAGATTTGACTGAATAGCAACAATGGGGAAGAAAATAATCCTCTTCATTTTCCCCCAATGTGAATGGTTGCCTAATGGAATGATCCATTTGTTTTGCCAAAAGACACCTGGGGAAGTGTCCCCCCACCCCCGTGTTCTCTGAGAATTCCATACCCTAGGGAAGTGGTTTTGAACTGGTGGGTAGCAACCTCCTTTGGAGGGTTAAATGACCCTTTCACAGGAGTCACCTAAGACCATCAGAGAACACAGATATCTACATTATGACTCATAACAGTAGTGAAATGACAGTTACGAAGTAGCAACAAAAATAACTTTGTGGTTGGGGGTCACCAAGGCTTGAGGAACTATATTAAAGGGTCATACCATTAGGAAGGTTGAGAACCATTACCCTAGGGCTTCAATTTCCCTGCTTTCCTGTTTTAATGCTAGCAGCAGGAACAGGTTTTAGAAGATCTTTGTCAGGGAAACTGAGCTTGGCTTCCCGAAATGACTGCAAACACACACTTCTGTGGGGAAAGCACAGAACCAGGTATTGCTAAAAAAATTTCCCTGGTGGGGGGGAGAAGTAAACAGTGTTTGCCTTCTCTTCCTAAGGTCCCCACGATAACCCACCACAGTTCACCTTAGGAAGCCAATGAGTTCATTAGGCTTACTTGTACACCGATGGGAGAGGACGCAAACACGAAGGAGTTTGGGTGCTTCAAAGCAGCCACAGTAGAAAGACTACACGCATCAGAGATGATGACAACTCACCCCAAAGCCGCATAAGTCGGTCCCCCTCCCTAATAGCCTATATATGAGGCACCCTATATATTTATAGTCCCCCTCCCCTGAGACTATGTTCAATTAAGGCAGAATTGCAAACAACTGGCTGTGAAGAGTGGGTGGAGTCTCAGGTGAGGGGCACATGGCCCTCCTAGTAAGGAAGGGCAACGGTCAACAAGACCAACTGTAGTGAACTTTTTTAAGTTGACATAGGTGGAATCATGGAAGTGGTGGGAGTTTGGTTTAAAGGCTTAAGTTTGGCTTAGTCCTTACAACACCACACACCTTCCCTCTGATTCTTGTGTTCTTTCTGTTCCTCCCCACTTCCACAAGGGTCCTTGAGATTTAGGAGGAATAACATAGATGTCTGACTATTCTTCAACTGCAGGTATGAAACCCAATCCTGGAGCTCTGTCATTAATCCTCTGTCTCTGGAACATGGATGTTGGCAACTGTCAGGGGTATTACTAGAAATCGTAAGATAATATGGGTAGAAGATGAGAAACAGAAAACTACCTGAAAGGACACTGATGCAATAATAACTTTTGATTAAAACCACAAATGTGAAGAAGCACTTTTGCTGGAACATCATTGAACAACTCAGTAACACCAGCTTTTCCATTAGAGCCCATGATTTCCCTGGTGATGAGTTTTGTCTAAGGTCCCAGGACCAAATGTGAATTTCCCTCCTTTGGGAGGAGTTAGAGAAAGGATTGAAAGAGCTGAAGGGGTTTGCAACCCCATAAGAACAACAATACCAACCAACCAGAGCTCCCACAGACTAAACCACCACCCAAAGAGTACACATGGACAGACCCATGGCTCCAGCTGCATATGTAGCAGAGGATGGCCTTGTTGGACACCAATGGGAGGAGAGGCCTTTAGTCCTGCAGAGGCTGCACCCCTCAGTGTAGGGGAATGTCAGGGAGGGGAAGAAGAGAAGGGCTAGGTGGTTGGGCACACTTATAGAAGAAGGGGAAGGGGGAATGGGTTAGGGAGTCTATGGACAGGAAACTGAGAAAGGAGATAACATTTGAAATGTAAATTAAAAATATCCAATAAAAAGTTGAGCTCCTTGAAAACACACACACACACACACACACACACACACACACACAAGAGAGAGAGAGAGAGAGAGAGAGAGAGAGAGAGAGAGAGAGAGAGAGAGACAAGTCCAATAAGAAAGTTGGTTTTCTCCATTCTTATTCAGGCCATTGTTGCACCAGCTATCACGTCTTGCAGCATGCAGGATCCTCAGCTGAGGAAGACTTTGCATTTTAATTTTCCCCAGCAGCCATAGACTCACCGTCTGCAGCACCCAGACTCCATCTGCCCCTTATCCCACAGCCTCACAAGCCAGGCCGTGAGAGTATTTTCACTCCTCATTTAAGACTTTTCCTTGAGTCCAGGGATGAAATTTTGCCAATGCCTGTGATCTCTGCGACAAGAGCATTGTTAAAAGCTCTTCCTTCATGCCTGGTCACAGTTTTCCTCTCTCTGAATCAGAGGGGATACCACAAGGTATGGTCTTTCTCCTCTATTTTTCATTCATTTCTTCAGTACCAAACTTCTCCCATGGGTTCCAGGTTTGGGATCCCAGAAAGTGCTCATTAACACAGGTCTGATTTGTGCTTTACTTCACTCTAAGACCTTCTAGCCATGAGCAGCAAGCTCACACCTCCATCTCAACCCCTCTTTTATCCAATTTCCCTGCCAATCTGGGGCTAACATGGAGAATGCTAGTCATGCGTCATTTTCTGTCATAATTCTTCCTGAAACACACCCTCTCACTCTGGGCAGCAATCTCAGTCTCGGAAGTATTTATTAATCACTCAAGAGGCTGGACAACATCAGCAGCCACTTTTCAATAACCTGGTCTCTGGTGTGCTATTCTTAAAAATTATAACACCTGCTTTAGAACTGCACTGTTCTCAGAGCATCTCTGTACCTATGCTTAATTCCAGTTATCAGTCAGTTGTACCATTTCATACCACACAGAAGACTTCCGTCCTGGGATTCGCCCTACAGATGTCCGAACTTCAGGTGGCTTCACCTGCGTTACATTAACTTACTACCTTCTCCATGACCCATGAGACTTCAACTACTCCCAAAAGGTATACCACTACATGCCACATGGGGACAGAATGCCTTGTGAAAAGTTTTTCTGCAGCTTTTTCCCCCTAATTACACATGACCTCAGGGAAGGGTTAAAAGTAGGTAGGCTGGGAAGGACTAGGCAGGAAGACTCCATCAATATGGCCATGTGGGACTCATCAGCTATGATAAGTACAGATCTTCCAGTGTGGCTACTTTGAGACCACCTATATTCTGGCCTATAACCCTTTGCCAGAGCTGTCTTAGTAAGCCTAATAAACTCATTGCTTTCTCCAAAAAGAGCATTTGTGGAATTGTATTGCAGTTTGTCATTGGGACTTTGTGAAGAGAAGTAGACATTGGAAGAAATGTTAGCAACCCCTGCTGCTATAGCCGGCAGGATAGGACGAAACCAAGGATGAATTTGGGAAGAGCTATGCTGTTTAAAGGTCATGATTGTCTCAGTGATGATGGCCTCCATAGGCTTGTGTATTTGAATGCTTGGTCCCCAGTTGGTAGGATTATTTGGGATGGATTAGGAGGTAAGGCCTTGCTGAAGGAGATGTGTCACTGGGGAGTGGGCTTTGAGGTTTCAAAAGCCCATGTAATTCCCATTTAGCTCTCTCTACCTCCTGGTTGTTGTGTCAAGGTATGATCTTTTACCTACCGTTTCAGTTCCATGCTTCCTGCCATGCTCCCAACTTGATGGTCATGAACTTTAACCCTCTGGAACCAAGAGCACCAAATTAAACTCTTTTATGAGCTCCATTAGCCACCATGTCTTACTACAGCAATAGAAGTTGTGGGTAACCAAGACACATCTTGTTGGGAGGAATGGCTGGATACCAGGTAAAGGTCCCATGAGGGAACAATTTTCTTATGAGGCTGATGGTCATTAGGTCTAGCTGTGGTGGTCTTCTAAAATCAGGATCAGCTGAACTCATGAATATGGTGGCAGTTTGCCTTAGAAAGGTGGAATCCTGGGGCTAGGGAGATGGTTCAGTGGTTAAGAGCATTGGCTGCTCTTCCACAGGTTCTGAGTTCAAGTCTCAGCAACCACATGGTGGCTCACAACCATCTATAATAGGACCTGATGCCCTCTTCTGTCACACAGGTATATGTGCAGATAGAGCACTCATATCCATATACATAAAAGTAAAATAAATCTTAAAAAGGAAAGGTAGAACTCTGTATAGCAAGGGACCAGTCAACATTACAATAACAAATAAAACTGCTTTCCTTCCTCCAACATACCAGAAAGACAGCAACACTACTCTTCTTGTTCTCATCCCCCAAGCTCTCTTTCACTTAGACCTTGGTTGGGATTTAGGGGTATCTCCTCTCAGTGCATGTAAGCATTTTGCTGTTCCAGTACCATCACTGAGTTTCAGGAAACATCACAGACCCTCAGAGCCCATGTCTATCTACATAAAGGTTGTAGTAAGTGTTGAAGCATGGAGGAGGATCTTAGCCTCTTTGGGTCTCTTGATTCACAGTACACTGTCCTGTTCCTGTTACTTCAGAGTGTGGATCTGAGGGACAGATGAAAATTTGAAGAATATAGTCATAAATGTGTAGAAGAAGTCAGTGCACCTCGGAGTCGTTACATCCTTTGAGTCCTGTGTTGTATGTAGTAAGATTGTTTTCAAGGCACCAATAGGTTTCAATCTCTGGCAAGCATGGCTATCTTGAGTTGTGTTCTGACTCGCTGAGCATCATTCATTTGTCTGAGCGTGGCTAACTTCATTCCCAATTCTCCGGGACCTTTACCAAACTCCTTTTTGCTGTAAGTCTGCAATGGCCACCATCCTTACCCTCTGATGATCTATTTTCATTATCCTTGGAAGGACAACATTTCTTCTTTTGTTCATGATGAGCAGGAAGGAACAGCTTTGGAAAGAGTTTATTTCCAAAGCCATGTTGGTTTGCTGACAGGTAAGGAGGACACTACTGGCTGTGGGTTCTATATTTTGAGGCTAAGAGTGACACTAAAGTTTCAGTTTGCCAAATGTCTTTCTTTGGTTTGACTTTATTTTGTCAGCATTCCTCTGGGTTTACCAATAGTGTACAGCTGTTTAAGGTGTGAGGAGAGGTGGGCTTTTCCTCAAGTCATTGCTCATGAGTAATATTTACATCATAAATTGTTTACTATCCCCTGTTGGGCTTTAATTACTCTTCATTGGATTTTGTATTATAGACCCCCTTTCCCAGGAATGGAAAGTGTCTTTCTCTCACCTCTGTTTGAGTTGCTCTGTATCAGTATCTCAGGGGTTTGAATGTAGACCTTGGGTTTGAAGGACTTCATTTACTCATTCAACAAAAATATCTTAATAGTACCTTTGCTTAAGCTCACTCATAAGTATTTCTGGGAACACAGCAGTGACAGGTGGGGAAAATTATTGTGTAAACTTGGGGTTGAATTCTGTTGAGTGTATAAAGAAGAATATTAAAAAAAAAACATAATGTGGTCAGGAAATAAGTACCAGGTCAATGTGATTGAAAGTGACAAAGGCATGTGGGGAAATAGGAGGTGTGGGCGAAGAAGCCCTCTACATGGGGTAATAGTCTAGGGGATGCTCGAATAAAGAAGGGATTTTTTCAGCCATGTGTCACGCTTAGTGAAAGTTAAAAGCCAACTTATCCGGTTGGAATTTTATCTTTTTGGTTGACTTGAGTTGACTCAATTGATGGCGAGTTCATTTCTTCACTGGTATTAGCGCCTACTTCAGGATCCTGGAATATACTGAAGACCAGCTGAGACGTCTAGTTTTATATACTGAACAGCTACTAGATTATTGGACCTTTTCTTGGTAGATGGCCATGATGCCTGCTGCCATAGACTCTAAGAGCAGCCTCTACACACACGTGGTCCAACCCTCCTCACATTCATGCAAGTGGGTTCATCTTTCTTAGTGAAAGTGACTTTTCTATGGAATATATTTTAAGCTCATTCCCTGTGGTTCACCTTCTTCTGTTTTAACTAGGTCGAAGTGTTCCAAGGAATAGGTCCTCTCTGATTTAAGAGTCATAAACATAATTCTCAGGGAACCAGTTTCCAGAAAACCAAGTTGGGATAGACAAGCAGGGGGAGGAACTAACTCTGTTCTTAATCACCCCTTTCCTTGGAATGCTAGCTACAGTGTGCCTGCCCCTTATTTGCCAATATAATGCATGGAGATGATTTCTTAAGACAGTATTGTTTTTCTTACAAAACAATAATCTTTGGTAATGGAAGTGAAATGAAAAGCGAAGCTCAACCTATCAAATTTAACTTTTTCCCCTGCCACATACAAAACTGACAATGATACACAACACGAGTGATACATGTAAATATATTGGCCCAGGCACACCTATGCCAACGGGACTCAAACCTGTAGCTGAATACAGTTTATATTGCTTTTCTGCTTTGGCATAGCTCATGATGCTCCGCCAGCCCTTGTGCTGCTTTGTCATTATCTCTAAATTTACAAGGTGTGAGAGTCAAGAGTTATGCAAGACAAACTGTGCTACAGTTACCGACTCAAGTCTCATCTCTGCTATGACTTGGTCTGCGACCCTAGAGGATACTACATCTCTTAGGATCTAATTTCCTCAATTAGGAATTGAAATTGCTTCAAGAGAATGGGTTTTGGAGTCAGAATGGGTGTCTGGGGTCAGTTCTGCAGCTTCGCAGATCCCCCATTTCCCTTTGCAGCATGAGAACAATTCCTTCTTCCTTTCAAGGCAGAGGCAGCAATTCAATGGGAGGCATGTCAAGGTGAGCTTCAAGTGGAACATGTAATTCTTTGACATGTACTATTAAAAAAACTTTTTCATACTATATATTTTGGTCATTTTCATTTTTTTTCACCTTCCCTAATACTTCCCATCCTGTTCCATCCACCTCATTCTCTCTCTCTCTCTCTCTCTCTCTCTCTCTCTCTCTCTCTCTCTCTCTCTCACACACACACACACACATTTCAGTATTGGGAGGTGGTTCTTTCTTCCTCAGGAACACCAACATAGGAATCAATTCTTTACTTTCTTGGAGACTGTTTTATCTTTTACAAAGTAGAACTGTTCTGTCTGGTTCTCTTAGTGATCAAAAATGAAATGACTGGAATAGATATTTTGAAAACATCTACCACACACCATACACTAGGACTTTTTATACTAGGTGGTCGCCCAGCCTTGGGCATAGGTAGAGAGGTACACATGCTTGCCACTTCTCCTTCTGTTCGGGATCAATGGCTGGGAGACTGAGTGAGCCAGTTTGTGCCTTTCTGACCCATGTTGTCTGTCTTCCATCAACACATGGAGATGAGGAGTAGAGAAATATGATAATCCCTATTAATTATCAATATAACAGGATACAGAACCATGTAGGAGACAATCCTCCAGGTAGACCCATAAGGGGTTATCTAGACTAGATTAGCCTCTGGCTATGCCTGTGTTGAGCTATTTTGATTCGATTAATTGATAAGGGAAGATTCACCATAACAGAGAGTGGTATTATTCCCTGGAGTTGGGCTCTAACCTACTAAAAAGGAGGGAGTGATGTGAGAACCAACATTCATCTTCTGCTTCATAATCTGGATATAATATGACTGGTGGCCTCAAGCTCCAGCTGCCTTGACTTCCATGCTATGATGGACTGTACCCATAAACTGTCAGCCAAGGAAACCCTTCCTTAAGTTGCTTTATAAGGGTCTTTTATTGTAGTGAATGGGAAATATAGCAAAGACAAATGACACTGGAAGGAGAATAAGGTCCAAGTAGCAATTGATGATGATATTTCATAGTAAATCCATAATTCATTGAAGAGAAGCAATAGCATTTTTCCAATCCCTTTTTAGGGTGTTAATTTCTATCACAATCTAAAAGATAGAAGATAATAGGACCAGGGAGACAGCTCAGTGGTTAAGAGCACTCACTGGCATTTCTTCCAGGGGACCCAATTTCAGTTCTCAGCACTTACATCGTATCTTACAACTAACTGTAATTCTAGACACGGGAGCAATGACATCCCCTTCTTGCCTCCTTGGGCAGCAGACAAACACAAGTTGCACAAATATGCATGCAGGCAAAACACCTATACACATAGAAATCAGTAAATTTAAAAAGGCCAACTAAGGGGATGAGGGATGTCAGTGTTGTCTTGAGGAGATCTGCTAGTGAGAGAGAGATATGTTGCAAGTGGCTAGTGAACTGACCATGGTGAGGAATAGTTTTAAGTCCAATGTTCACTTGTCACTTTTGGGAAGGGAAAGGTAGCAAGGGGTCCATGGAGGGACCTCACTCCCATCAGGTGGGTGAAAAACTAGTGTATTTTTTTTCCTGTAGGAGCAAGAAACTTCATTTACTGTCCTTGATTTTTCTGAAAAAACAACTTAACATTTCTGGTTAGTCTTAAATTTCTAGTCTCTGGTTTTTACCTTTCAAAGGTAGGAGTTGGATTCACGTCTAAGATTCTAAGTGCTAGTGTTGATTTGGTCGTAGAATTTTTCTTAACTATGTTCTAGTATTTGTAATAGAATTTACATATGACATTAATTTATATATCAAATCACTCCACAGGTTCTTCCTTTGGGCAAAATAAAGACTCCACAATTTGTTTTGAAATTTTTAGTTACTTTCCCAAATATATTCTCTTGTTAAGCAGTAATAAGAGTTTCCTGACTTGGCTGGTGTATGTGTATGTACATGTTAGTAGACCATAATTCTTCTATTATTCATATAGTTTTATGAAATGTTGCTAGTGTTTTTGGAGAGATTAACTTACAACCATTCAAATACCTACTATTAAGATTTTTATAACACATCAATTTGTATATCATTAATGGGACTTGCTGTGCAACATTTTTAAAAATTTTATTTTTCTTGGATATTTTATGTATTTACATTTCAAATATTATCCCTTTTCCCCCCTCTCCCATATCTCTTCCTCCTTCTGCTTCTATGAGGATGCTGTCACTCCCACCCTCTCACTCCCACCCTCTCACTCCCACCCTCTCACTCCCACCCTCTCACTCCCACCCTCCCACTCCTACCTCAATGTCCTAGCATTCTCCTACATCGCAGAAACGAGCCTTCACAGGACCAAGGGCTTTTTCTGTTGATACTGGACAATGCCTTCCTCTGCTACCTATGTGACTGGAGCTATGGGTCTCTCCATGTGTCCTCCATGTGTCCTCATTTGTTGATGTTTTAGTCTCTGGGAGCTCTGGTGAGGTTTGGTTGGTTGGTATTGTTGTTCTTCCTATAGGGTTGCAGACCCCTTCAGCTCCTCCAGTTCTTTCTCTAATTCCTCCATTGGGGTCCCTAAGCTCAGTCCAATGGTTAGCTGAAAGCATCTTCATCTGTATCAGTGAGGCTCTGACAGAGCCTCTCAGGAGACATCCATATCTAACTTCTGTCAGCGAGCACTTCTTAGCATCAGCAATAGTGACTGGGTTTGGTGGCCGCATTTGGGAATGGATCCCTAGGTGGGTCAAACTCAGAGCTGAGATCAACCAAGTAGAAACAAAAAGAACTATACAAAGAATCAACAAAACCAGGAGTTGGTTCTTTGAGAAAATCAACAAGATAGATAAATCCTTAGCCAGACTAATGACAAGGGCACAGAGACAGTATCTAAATTGACAAAATCAGAAACGAAAAGGGAGACATAACAACAGAAACTGAGGAAATTAAAAAAAATATCAGCTCCTACTACAAAAGCCTGTACTTAACAAAACTGGAAAATCTTGAGGAAATGGACGATTTTCTAGATAGATAACAGGTACCAAGGTTAAATCAGGATCAGGTAAACCATCTAAACAGTCCCATAATACCTAAAGAAATAGAAGCAATCATTTAAAAGTGTCCCCCCCCAAAAAAAAAGCCCAGGACCAGATGGGTTTAGTGCAGAATTCTATCAGACATTTAAAGAAGACCTAATATAAATACTCTTCAAACTAGTCCACAAAATAGAAACAGAAGGAACACTACCCAATTTTGAAGCCACAATTGCTCTTATACCTAAACCACACAAAACCCCAACAAAGAAAGAGAACTTCAGACCTATTTCCTTCATGAATATTGAGGCAAAAATACTCAATAAAATTCTCACAAATTGAATCCAAGAACACATCGAAATGATCATTCACTATGATCAAGTAGGCTTCATCCCAGGGATGAAAGAGGGATGGTTAAATATATGGAAATTCATCAACTTAATTGAACAAACTCATATAAACAAACTCAAAGAAAAAAAACCCCACATGATCATCTCATTAGATGCTGAGAAAGCATTTGACAAAATTCACCACCCCTTCATGATAAAAGTCTTGGAAAGATCAGGAATTCAATGCCCATATCTAAACATAATAAAAGCAATATGCAGCAAACCAGTAGCTAACATCAAACATTTAGGAGAGAAGCTTGAAGCAATCCCATTAAAATCAGGGACAAGACAAGGCTGCCCACTCTTTCCCTACTTATTCAATATAGTACTCTAAGTCCTAGCCAGAACAATCAGACAACAAAAGAAGGGCAAAAGGGATACAAATTGGAAAGGAAGAAGTCAAAATATCACTATTTGCAGATGGTAGGATAGTATACTTAAGTGACCCCAAAAATTCTACTAGAGAACTCCTAAGCCTGATAAACAACTTCAGCAAAGTGGCAGAGTATAAAATTAATTCAATCAAGTCAGTAGCCTTCCTCTACTCAAAGGATAAACAGGCTGAGAAAGAAATTGTGGAAACCCTTCACAATAGCCTTCACAATAGCCCCAAATAATATAAAATGCCTTGGTGTGACTCTAACCAAGCAAGTGAAAGATCTGTATGACAAGAACTTCAAGTCTCGGAAGAAAGAAAGAAGAAGATGGAAAGATCTCCCATGCTCACGGATTGGCAGGATTAGTATTGTAAAACTGGCCATCTTGCCCAAAGCAATCTACAGATTCAGAGATCCCTATCAAAATCCCAGCTGTGCAACTTTTAAACACACAGGCATTGTTCTGACTCTGCCCCCTTCTCCCACCCTTCCTGTCATTCACCCTTCCAGGCACTAGTCATCACTATTTATAAAGTTTAATTTCCCCCCTATGTAGCTTGTCACTAGGATCATGGGTTAAAGTCCCCTTGAACCATTGCCAGTTGCCCCCAAAATCAACCTGAAATACCTGATTGCTTTTGCACTAAAACGTTTGAAAAATAGTAAGTTTTGTCTCTCTCATGATATCTGTTAATCCACATCCCAAGTTCCAAACAGTACGAATATACTGTGGATTGTATCAGGAGAGCAAGAAAAATGATCAGAAAATCTATAACAATTATTCAGATCAAATTATGGGAAATGCTACTTTTTTTGTTTTACTAAGAAAACACTGGACCCCATGGTCATGTGTCGGATATGACACATCTTTGTATCTTTTATACACTTGGCATTGGAGCCTAGTTGTACACATGCCTCCTTTAAGTCTTCTAAAATATCTAACATGAAAACATTTACTTAATTAATCTTGGAAGATGAATTCTTGGCATGTCTTGGTTTTGAAGGAGCTCTGTACTAACTGAAATTCATGAACACACAGCCAGTTTAACCGATCCTTCATTTTGAAATCACCTGATATCAATTAGCATTCCTCCAGTTTATAGCTGATTTATGGTGCCCTTGTAAGGTCCTGAAAATATGAAAGCAGAGAAGCAGTATTTCAAAATGCAGCATAAAATCAACAATAAAATGTATATTTATAACCTGAAAAGTATGATTTCATCTTGGAGAATTACCAACCCAATAGCAGTAATAAGCATGATTTTCATTGTACCATATTGTACTTATTAAGGACTTCAGGGGACTTGTGAATAAATCAAGTTGTGGGATCAGTTCTGGATATCCGAACATATTTTTAGATATTATAAAAATGTGGAAAAGTATCATAGCTGGTTATCATGTGTTCGTGCTTTCCCAAAAGGTTTTAATCATAACTTCACCGTTACGTCCTCCTACAAGCTTGACTGAGGCTAGAATTGTCCTTAAGTGATGTCCTTTTAATAAATGCAGATTTAATGTGGTCTTGAGATAAAAGTGGACCTTTCAAAAGCCCCATTCAAATACCCCAGGTTCTGATTATGCACGTAAAATCAGAGACAGCTAGGTGGTTTGGGGTATTAGAAAATGTAGGATAATGTGTATGCCTGATTTTGATTTAAATTTGCAATAAAATATTCAATGTAGGAAATTAAGGAACTGAATTTAAATACCCAGCTTTCCCTGGTTGCTTTAAATGGCTTATGCAAGTCAAGTCAATTGAATCTCCTCAACATTGGTTGACAAGGTGATGAGCCTGCCTCTTTAGTAGATGTGGGAACTATGAAGTCCAGAGATGGTAGTGTGTGCACGTGCTTGCTTGAATACCCAGTAGTGGTGGAGTGGAAGTTCTAGTTCACACAGCACAGCCTGCTATTTGGTTAAGGCTGTGAATTTAGATCAAGAATCCTAAATTTCAGTGGGACAGGGATGTGTGGTGTGGCCTGGACTGTGGAGGTGAGGATCTTTGTCTGCTATGATCATCTTAGTGGTTTCTATGATGAGTGACTCTGAAGTGGCAGTGAGTTAATTAAGACCTAAGTAGTCTCAGATATTTCATCTAATGATATTCATCTTCTTTGATAAGATATGGTTGGTAATGGGAATGTCTCTGAGGTACCTTAAGACCAGGACAAATAATCAAGGTGAAGGAGAGGATGACGATGAGTGCTAGAGAGCTGGAGAGAGTTTTTGGAGAAAAGGGAGAGGAAAGGGATGCTTAGAAATTCATTAACCTTATTTTTTTCAGGGCTATCAAGTCATGGTTTATGTAACTAAAATTCAATCACCTTTGATTCTAATGTGCATATATGTCAGGGCACAAGACTAGGGGAATGAGACTACTTTATGAGTACTCCAAAATGCTGTGGAGGGACAAGATTGAATATCACCATGACAGTACATACTCCCCCAAGCTCTTCAGCTGCTCACCTGTTACAGGTCGTAAGTTCGACAGGTGAGGTGGACTCTGGTTATTGGGCTGTTAGGCTAGTATTGTTGGCTCTATTTGACCTGTGAACCCTAGGGTTCTTGGCTATAATTGGAGACCTATAAGAATCTACCAGCCACACTTAGTGGTGAAGTTATGGATATTTTATCCAATTTATGTCTCTTTGCAGTAAGCTAAAATGTCTAGGAGGTGATGGGGAAGTAAAAGGAGTGAGAAGCTCATGCGGTGTGATCTGTTCGCAGTCCAATGGGCTGTGCTTTCAAACACACATTTGCTTGGATATCACATCCTGCTCCTGACCAAGCAATGAAAGGTTGTGGTAATTTTGAAAATGCACAAAATTTGTTGAGTGGCCTCTCTTATTTTAGTGTTGGTAACATGTACAGAGTAGCTATTTTAGTGGAGGGGAGCAGAGTATACTTGTGGAGTCTGATAAGGGATTATTAGCAAGATGGCCAACATCAGATGCTCTAAAGGTCATTTACATTTGTGCCTAATAAGAGCAAAAGCACTTGTATAGTACTACTCTGTAAGGAAACATCCTTATTTAATTTGATTCCCTGCAATATTCTTGGGAATTAGCTGTCCTCCAGCTAGTATGCTTGAAAGAAAAGAAATCTAGCGGTTTAGAGAACCTGGGTTCAGCTGGTTTAAAATTATGAATTAAATTTATCTAGCATCTTTACAAAGCTCATCCATTTTATTCTTAGCATGCAGAGCTCACTTTGTAGACCAGGCTGGTGTGGAACTCACAGAAATGTTTCTTAAGGAAAAGAAAAGCCGGCACAAGGTAGTGTAAGCCTTTAATTCTAGCATCGGAAACAGGGGCAGTAGATCTCTGTGAGTTCTATATACTGACAGTTCTGCATAGTGAGTCAGGGCAGCCTCAATTATATAGTTAGACCCTATCCCCAGCCCATAAATGAATAGATAGATAGATAGATAGATAGATAGATAGATAGATTAATAAATAGATTTCCTTTAATCTCCAGAAGTTCTCATTTTTGTTGGTAACCACTAATGTTTGATACAAGCCCTTGGGGATTACCTGTAGATGTTTGGCAGTTTATAGAAGGCCAGGGCAAAGCAGGAGCCCATCTATGGTTGTTTGTCTTTCTCCAGTACCACCTCTGCAGCTTGGCTGAGAGCATCCAAGCATTTCTGTCTCTTCTGTGTATCAAGATGCCCTTTACAAAAAGAAAGAGTTTATGCAATATTACTTGCCACTTAACTCACAGGGGAAGCTTTCCAGGTTCCAAGCATTAAGAGACAGACATCTGAAACCAATAGGAAAAGAAGTCATAGAAAACATACCCCCTCCCCACCAGCAAAAGTTGAAAAGTTACAAAAAGATGTGAAAAGGATCTAACAGCTCATTTTTTGACAGGTGGAGAACAGCATCATCAGTGACCAGTATATTCCAAGTGTGTGGGCAACATACGATGGGCTATTTTCACATGGTCTACAATTAAGAGTAAAAGTGAAATGAATCTTAAGGGACTCCATCAATACCTCAGCTTTTAAACAATCAGACCGTAGAGACAAATGACTGCAGAATACTGAACTGCTTACTGGGTATCGGGGCAGGTCTAGTTCAGGCTGAACTTGGCTTTGCCCTAGGTCTCCCATAGATGGGAGTATATTTGGCTTACTTCTGATGGAAAGAGACCTTCTCACTGTGGAGTCCGGATACCTGCAACTCTTATCGACAGCTCACCTGAAGATTAACATTCGTCGGACACTTATTTATTTCAAAGATTGACTCAGAAGAATTTCCCCTCATAATCCTCACCACAGCCTTGTAAAATAGGTGACGCAGATAAAAATTACTGAGGCCGCCTGAGGCTAAATTGATTCCTAAAGTCACTACGGCCATTAGTGACTTCGTCCATTATTTAGCATCCTTTCTTCTTCAGTTATACCATGTGGTTGCTCTTAAACAATAACAACTTGACCCCTGTTTAAACAAATCCTTGCCACCCTGTATATCACAAAAGGTTATCATAATTTATAATTCCATTGTTTATTCAGTAACAGATGCTCCTGAGAGCCATTATGTGTGCAACTTGGAGGCTAAAATATAATCCATGTCTGTTTCCTTTTCTCTCTCTTTCCTTATCCTGTGATAGTAGCTGAAGATCTTCCTGATTCACACTCCTTAGACCTGAGATTACATGCACCTAAGTCTGTTTTTCTGTCAGTGCAGGCTAATAATCCAGTAGGACAGATAAGCTCTGCCCATAGCTACAGTTTAAGGAAGCAACTGGTTCTGTGCAAAGTGTAATCTTTGGAGATTATGCATCGTTGGAGAGGCTTCATGGAAGGAGAGACTTGGATTGGTCTGTGAAGGGCTGTGGTTGGAGCAGTTCATTATGGGACAGGAAGCCATACTGACAGGGAAGGAACACTGTAAATAGAGGCATGTATCATGTCACCGGTGCTGTGAGGGTAGGGAAAAGTTGTTTGGCTGAAAACAGGGCATGGGAAATGGGGTCATAGAAAATAAGACTGGGAAGCTTTTGAATGAAGGTGGGAACATGGGGATTTTGGCTTTTTCCTTCTCAGGGGATGAATAATTTACACAGGAATGTGACACAGCATTAGAAAGACACATCTGACCATGGACATGTGGTGAATATGTGGGGCAGAGACCGTAAAAGAGTAATCAGTTTAGGAGTCCCTTGAAATAATTCATATTGGAAATGTGGATACTTAGAATGAAGTGGGGTAGTGAAAGAAAAGAGGAGGAAACACTATAAATATGAATTTGGGGATCAGAAGCAGTGGCAAGAGGGATGAGCGTTGAAATGGGAATGCAGGAGAAGAGGCAGAGACTCGGGATCATGAAGCTTTGAGCCATGGGAGTGAGTGCAAGACCAGTGTAGAGTAAGAGAGCCCACAGTACAGGTCTCCTGACGAAAGGCTTTCTCTCAGCTGAGGTGGCAGCATACAAGAATTTTCCATTCTCACATTTTCCCGCTCTGAATTCCTGAAAATGTCTCAAATTTATGCTTTAATAAAGTAAATCATCAAGTCAACCCCACCCCATTCACCCATTCACGTTCTATTCTACCAGCTTCTCTCTCTCTCTCTCTCTCTCTCTCTCTCTCTCTCTCTCTCTCTCTCTCTCTCTCTCTCTCTCTCTCCCTCTCCCTGAATGAAATGGACTCTCTCTTCCCTAGCAGGCATTAGTTGCCAAGAGCTCCTCAGGATGGAACTTCATGACTCCCTTCCCCATCCGTCCTTGGATTTAGTCTGACTTGACCTTGTACACAGTCTCAGCTTCCGTGTGTTACTCTGTGTAGCAATCTTCTCAATTCAGAAATCTCCGTATTATGGCAGCCATCCACAATCTCTGGCTCTTAACTTTCATCCTCTTTCCCTTTTATAACGGTCCCTGAGCCTTGGAAAGAATGGCTGTGATATAGATGTTCTACTTAGGTTTAAACATTCCAGTCTCTTACTCTCTACATGTTGACGACTTACGGATTTTGGAGTGGATCACCATCTACTAAAAAAAAGAGGCTTCTCTGATAAGGGCTGAGTGACACACTAATCTATTGGTGTAAAGATAAGAACTGAGTTCCCCTCCGTTCATTTTAAATGACCTGAAAGAACAATGAGCTTTGCCCACTGACTGGTTGGCTACTCTAGGTTTTGTTATATTAGGATTGTTTTATTAGAAAGGGATGGTTTTATCGTTGGTTTTAATCATTCATATTTTAACGAATCATTAATGTTGTATTTAATCATTAGCGTTATGTATTATTAGTATCATGGTAACTTAGGGTTGCTGTGATGAAACATCATGACCAAAAGCAACTTAGGGAGGAAAGCATTTACTTACAGTTTCATATAACAGTCTGTCACTGAATGAAGTCAGGGCAGGAACTCAGGCAGAGCAGGAACTTGGAGGTAGGAGCTGATGTAAAAGCCATGAAGGAGGGATGCTTACTAGCTTACTGCATGAGGCTTGCTCAGCCTGCTTTCCTATAGCTTCCAGGACCACCAGCCCAGAGATGGCACCACTCACAATAGGCTGGGCTCTCCCCCACTGATCATTACTTATGAAAATGCCCTATAGGTTTGCCTATACGGCCCAGTTTTACAGAGGCAATTTCTCAAATCCGTCTCAGAGATGGCTCCAGCTTGACATAAAACTAGGCAACACTTGCAGGTATAAGCATTAAAAATCTGTTCTACTTAGGCAAAAGAGATCTTTTCTCATTGAAATACTGGATGCTTTTCACATCCTTCAGACACTGACGTCTTTGTTAGGAGAATGGAGAGGGATCAGCCTATTGGCTTTGAAAGCTGCCTAACAGTTTGACACCGAGGAAGTTTGCCTGTGTTTATCCATGGAGATGACTCAGAGAATACAAATGTGATTGGTACTTTGTAATAAGATCAGGTCTGGAGATGGTATGCTTTTCTCCCGGACTTTGTGTGTGTGTGTGTGTGTGTGTGTGTGTGTGTGTGTGTGTGTGTGTGTGTGTGTGTGTGTGTGTGTATGTGTGTGTATGTGGGTGCAGGCGATATGTGCGTGTGTGTGTGTGGTGTGTGTGTGTTTGTGTGTGTTGGAACAACTTTCATTGTTGTTGAGTGAAGTTTAGCTCTGTGACCTAATTTATATGCACAGAGTCATGTGTAACTAAACATGTCTCTGCTCTCCTGAGTTGGTCCCTTCTTGGCTTTTCCGTTCTACATATCCTAATAAGGTTCAGTCTTCTCCCTGATTGGACCCTGGTGCCGAGGTTGCTTACCACAGTACTAAGTGTTCTTCATGAAGTCATGCACATGACCAGATGTGCTTCACTGCAGCAGGTCTGCATGCGCAATTCTTACTCCATCGACAGCGTGGACAATGGCCTAAGAGCTGGAAATACTGTCAGTTCAGCAGTGACATTGAAGTTACCCAGGATTCCTATAGATACGGGGTTCTCGATCCTGGCCTAATCTGCAGATGTTATATAAGAAATGACTCAGTACCTAAAAGCAATCCATGTGTGACAGGATTCTCTTCCATTACACATCCCCAACCGACCCAGAAATAAGGCGACTGCTCCATAATGAATGGGTTGAATGATAGTTGCTGGAGGAAATGCAAACAGAAAACCTGACCTGTACAGGCCACATCATTGAGTATCCTTTCACCAATAGTTTATCATTCACAACTCTAGAAATGAAATATATTAGCATCGATTACAGGATAATGCAAAGAGCCTGAAGGCAACCTTCGAATTCTTTGTGATGGTTAAACCATAATTCTGAAATTAGTTTTGTTTCCCATTAAAATCTATCATGGCTTACAGGATTCAATATGCAGGAATTTATAAGGATAACTGATTAAATACTATTTGGTACCTAGAGATACCAAATTATGGCTGATGGGGGAGTAGGCAGACATATGATGAGGGATCCCTCCAAGAAATGAGGGTATGGGAAAAGGAGCAGCCTGGAAGTAAAAGCAGCCCACTTTGGGTGGTATAAAGGGCCCTTATCAGTAGGAAATGGTAGAGTCCTTATGGCAAAGCATAAGTCTTGCCTGTCTAGGAACAGAATACATCTTGGAACTTTGAAAAGATCTTGACCAGTATATATTCATGCTTTCTTCTTCTCCTCAACGGTCTTTGTGCGGATGGTGTTAAGGACGATGAGCATAAGCTTCTAGATGCTGACTCTTGGTGTTCAATATATTTATTGGAAAATGGCTAATGTAGAACACGTATTGTTGAGTAATTCATGAAAACAAAGACTCCATTTAGCAATCCATTTTCATGTATATGACTTCTGGAATCATTTTGAAATTTATAAGTAAAACTGATCAAATGCAATCACTTTGGTACTTAGAGGGTCAAAGTTATGGTGGATGGGGAGGTAGGCAGACATACGATAGCATATACACTGCACACCTATAGCATCTATTGGATGTTTACTGCGTGCTGCTTGTTGGTAAATGGCTTACCTTGTATCAGGGGCCTATACTGTAAGCACTGATTATTCCTTTGGTTTTGGATGAGAAAGCAGAAGGTAGAAATGAGAGTGCTGAGTGTATTTTATAGCTTTCTATGGAACCTTGTCTTACCATTCCAGGTCACCACCACCTAGTTGGTACTATAATGTTGTCTTTTAAAAGGCCATGTCTTCCCAGCCGCCTTAGGATGGCAAGAGAAATGAGTTCCATGACCACAAGCCTTCCGCCACACTTCTCTGGCTTTGAAATGAGTTCCTCGGTTAGAAACAATGTTGTGTGGGATTCCATGACAGTGAACAAGCTTTTCTATTATAAGTCAATAGATGTCAGTTTTGGCAGAAGCACTGCATTCAAGAAAAGGCAGATCCATACCCAGTACAAGTATCTTATTCCAGTAATGACCAAGTGCTGCCTTTTATGCGATTGATCAAAGTGGTCTGATATAACAACCTATCATTGGCCAGTCACCCAGGGGATGGTGGCAGATCCAAAGCTTAGGACTGGTCTTTGCTGGTGGTAGGCTATCAGTCAGATCAGCCAGGCAGGTCAGCCTTGGTGATTCATGTTGTTGAGTTTGTGTATGACTACGTACTTCCCACCTTGGTCACTTTGTTCATGAGCCCAGGGATGACTAAGAAGTTAGTTGCTATCCAGAGAACAGATAATCTTATCTACTAGGTTATTAAAATTCTCTGCTGAGGTCATATTTTTCGAGAACGCTTCCACGACACACAGATATCATGATATATTTTGCCAGTTTTTAGATATCTATCTATACACTCTTTTCAAATTTTTTTTTTACCAGTTTTGCAAGTACGATCCTTCCAAATCTGCAGCCATTCAGCCAAACCATTGGGTACCTCCCATGAGTCAGTATGCAGTCATACATCTGGCTGTTTTCCTTCTCAGAAAAATCCTCAACCACTGTGAAGATTACCCATCATCACTGTCCTTTGTTGTTCCAGAAAGGAGCTGTGGGGTTGCAGCTGTCACTCCTTGGTGGTACTTGCATGACAACCCATCTGGAAGCTGGGCTATAGTTTTCTTTTCCCCAACCAGAAAATTATTGGGCACACTTCATGAGTCTTAAGTACTTTCCTGTAAACCAAGGGCATTGTAGCAGGTACAGAGACTACCAGCGTTTAGTCAACTTCTTGATGTTACTTACTTGTCACTTTAGGATCTTGGGCCACTTTGGGCCAGCGCACCTATGTACCACTCATTTTATGACAGATGGCTACATTCCTAGCTTTATGGCTTGGTAGACTCAATAACACAGAGCCCATGATAGATATCTTATGTCACATGGTTACTTGGAGGCCCATTGTCTGCTGCTTGGTTTTCACTAAAGGACAAGCATCAGGCCAGGGCTGTCTCCCGATGGGAAACGTTATTTTTATATGATAGCAGGGCCTTGTTCTAAAATTCCCAAGGGCCTCCACTGTGATTCACTTATGGGGGCCTGCCAGAGGTCCTAAAGATCATCCTTATCTGCCTGTGTTCCAAAAGCAAAAATTTGTTTTTAATCCATTCCTGATCTCTGATGTGTCTTCGATGTAACAAAGAATATGGGTTGGATTGCTTTATTGCCTTTGCAGATTTAAAAGCTACCCTAAATTAATGAACTAGAATTTTTTAAGTTGAAGATTGATTTGAAAATTTGGAGTTCATTGTTACAGATCTTCATTCTGGAACCTTATAGCCTTTATTATACAATTTTGTGGATCCAGGCTTGAGTCGTAGTCCCTTACAGTCATGTGGTGTATGTCTATATACATCAACCATCTCCACAGTTGTATTTGTGGGGTGTCAGGGTCTTGGTTCCTATTCTTCTCAAATACCTTCCAGATGTCACAATTCCACCATACTTCCCACCTCTCCTCAATAAGCTGATTGGTTCACCTCCAGGTGAAAGCAGGGTCATGTTGTGTGGCTCCATATGTGTGGGTGACAGAGATCTTTGGAACCTGCAGGGGAGGACTCAGGAGTTAGCAAGGGACTATCTAAAGGTGAAGCCGGCATCATGGTCAAGTGTGTTGTTCTTCCACTGTTGCTTTCCTAGGACTTACCCCTAGTGGGTATCTACCCATATTTTCCCATAATCTCTGCAATGTGATTTTTTAAATAGGGGTTATAATATGCTAATGTGACACCACGTGTCTTTAGTGTTGATCAGGGCAGGGACAGCGGGTTTTTTTCCCCCAACTGAACTCAGTCAGTTTTGCAGAGAAGGTTCTCAGGCTCCTCCCCTCTAGAGATGTGGACGTTTCTTCTTCACCAATGCAGAATGTTTCTGTTTGAAGCACCCCTCACTCAGGTTGTTCTCTTCCTTATTTATCTTGCAGATTTCCTACACCCGTCTTCTCTCTCCTCAACTTCTGGTTCTAGGGCTTATGGAATGCTCCCTGACTCTTATCAATCCTGAATATACCTTTGAACTCTCCAAGACTCGTTAACCCATCTCCCAATCTGTCAAATTCTCCCGGCTCAGAGCACCGACTCTCTACAGAGTCTTCAGGACAAGAGTAGGGAAAACCTGTGAACTGCCCTGCCTTAGTGTGACAGTTCCACCAAAGGGCTGTGCCTAGAGCTATTGTAGCAAACTCTAGGGACGGTTATGGTAGGTAGCACGGACCCAACATCCAAGGCAGGCTGTTGATACTTTTGCTAAGTAACCAGGACATCAGAACTTTTACACGAATGTGTGTCTGTGGAAGGAGGGGGGTTATCAGTCCATTAAGAAGGTAATTATTTCTTTTTAAATCCAACTTTTTGTTCGAAAAATAAAAATATGTACTAAGGATCTGAGTTTTTGCTTAGAAAAGCACCAGGGAGCTAAGTGAACTTAGACGGCCAGTGTCCAGCACTTCCTCAGCGTAATCGCCGTTTATCTGTGCTGGCACTGAGGTTCTCATAGCAGCTGTGACATAAGAAGTCTGCATAGCTGGATACACTAAAGTGACCTGGATGGGGGAGAAGTCTCAACTGGGTTCAGTTTTGGTTATAGTGAGTATGTTCATGCATCTCATTAAGGACTTTGATCATAAAAAGTAACCGAAACATTATTTTTCCACAAAAGAACTTAAAAGTGATTCTTCTTCCCTTGCCGTACATATGCAACTACATATGAGGTTCTGTGCGGCAGCAAAACTGGGGACTTCTGATGACTCCACGTCTTAATCCTTTTTTTCATAGATCCTGTGCATTTGAACTTTTCTTCCAGGAGTTGGAATGAGAGAAAGAGAGAGAGAGAGAGAGAGAGAGAGAGAGAGAGAGAGAGAGAGAGAGAGAGAGTGTGTGTGTGTGTGTGTGTGTGTTGGCTTGCTTGATGATATATTGGGCTGGCCGATGGCATTGGCCACAGCAAGCCAGGCCTTGGTCAAGAAGTTCACGATGCCCTGCAGTCTCACCCTGAATCCTCCGAATTGAGTAGTATAGAACTGTTCCTTCCTGCCTCTATCTGCTTTCCCACTTCACACCCCCTTTTCATCATTTACTTCCAAAGGCAGAGCAGGTCTAGCTGTTTCTGCAGAGTCTCTGCTGTGACTGACTCCCAAGACTTAGAAAGAGAAATGAAACTGTAAAAGCGAGTGACATCGGCAGGGTGATTTCATTTCCTGACTGGTGTTAGCGTTAAGTGAAGACAGAGGAGACTTTTGTTTCTTTTAAGGGGAAGACTTCTCTTTTTATTCATTCATTTATTTATTGTTTGGTTGGGTAGAATGGTAGCCCGGTAATGGGGAAGCCCAACAGTGTGGTTCAGAGCTTTATAAGACACAAGGCATACACACCCTCTGCTATTGGTCTCTATTAGAATAATTCTATAAGATTCATTTAGGCTTCTGGTTTAGGTTGTTAGTCTTGATGAATCCAGCGTTAGGTATTCTCTAGAGACTTCCTGAATACCTCATGCTACATGCAGTGGTGTTATGAAGGTAGGCATGATTGGCAGCACTTTCCAAATAAGGAAAATAAAGTTCCGAGGGATCCAATAACTGACCGATATCAGACTAGTCAAGTGACTATGATTGGGATTCCCACTTTCCTTAAAGTCTCCCGGGGTCTCCCAATGAAGATCTTATACCTTTCTTGCTCCATAACCAAACACTCTTAACTATATCGAGCAAAAGCAACCATTTTTATACACTCTGCAGAGGCCTAATGATAGTTGTTCCTAGTGAAACACTAGGGATCACACTAAATTAGGTCAGCGGTGGAGGTAGCCATGTATGCCAGGGACATTATGGCAGAATTCAAAATAGCCAGGGCTCAGGCAGAGTAACAGCAAACTTTCTGGTGATGAAAAGAACAACTCCTTTTCATTTCTCTGAAATCTTAAGGTTATAGGGTGGGCAGGAATCTGCCAAGTTACCTGTCTATTAGGGTGGTAGCACTTGGTCAGATCTGTATACAAGCATGCAAGGATCTGCCTGATGACTGCACTTGCAACACCTCGCTGACTTCTGAGTTGGCTAAAACTTAGCTTCTAGGCCAAGGGGATGCAAGTAGCTGGGAGCGTATGATATTAAGGGATTCTTTAGAGACCCAGATCCATATACTCACATTTTTTTTTATGAAACTGGAGAATTGTGTGATGAGTAGTATGGATGAGAGGAGAGAGTCAAGTGAGGAAGCCAGCAGAAGACTGGACAGGGGCTGAGGGTATTGTAGAGATGCTCTTGAACAGGGTGTCAGATGAAGGATGAAAAGACATTTGATCTAATAAGTGACCTGTAAGTGACAGCAGGCTGCTCCACAGTGAGCTCAGTGACACCTCGAGGAAGGGACTCTGCTTTCCCGCTCCTCAAACTGTAGCCATAGCATTAATTACATACCAGAAATGCAGAATTTCAGGTCCCATTCCAGACATAGTGAATCCACACACTTAAATCAAAGTAATAAAAAAATTAAAGACATTTCTTTTTGTCCACGTTTTTTTTCTCTCACGTTTATTATTTTTGCCTTTCTTGATGTAGCCATTCTAACAGGTGTAAGGTGATGTGATTTTTAATTTACATTTGCTTGATGGTTAATGACATCGGTCATTTTTAAAAATTAAAATTAGTGTGTGTGTGTGTGTGTGTGTGTGTGTGTGTGTGTGTGTGTGTGTGTGAACGTTCCATAGCAGGTGCACAGTGGGGAAGAGGACAACTTTGTAGTCAGCTTTTTCCTTTCACCTATTAAGTGGATTTAAGGAATGGTTTTAGGTTGCCAGGCATTGCCTTCTGAACCGTCTTGTTGGCTTCTTTTATATTTAATCTTATTTTTCATTAATTAATTACTTTGTTTTACCTGCCAATAGCAGTTTCCCCTCCCTCTTCTCCTCCCAGTCTCTCCCTCTCACCTCCCTTCCCTACCCCTCCCTTTCTCTTCAGAGAAGGGGAAGCCTCCTATGAACATCAACCCACCTTGTCATACCAAATTGCAGTAGGACTAGGTACATTTATTCCTTTCGAAGCTAGACAAGGCAGCCCAGTTAGGGGCAAGGGATTCAAAAGCAGGCACACAGAGTCCTAGACAGTCCTTGTTCCTACTGATAGGGGTTCCACATGAAGACCAAGCTGCACATCTGTTGCATATATGTAGGGGGCCTATATCCATCCCATATATGTTCTCTGGTTAGTGGTCCAGTCTCAGTGAGTGTGAGTCCCATGCCCACAATAGGCCATTGTGTACCAGGTCTCAGAAGGCAGAGGAGCTAGGGAATGGGATCTTGGGCTTCGGTGAGTATGGCAAGAATAAAGGTATAAATCACTCAGTGCTGGGTGAAGCCTCTTAGATGACAGCTATGCTAAGCTCCTGTCTGCAAGTATAGCAGAGTATCATTAATAGTGTCACGATGGGCTTTCCCTCATGGCATGGGCCTTAAGTTGGGCCAGCCATTGGTTGGCCATCCCTTCAATGTCTACTTCATCCTTATCTCTTGTAGTCAGGACAAATTGTGAGCAGAAAGTTCTGTGGCTGGGTTAGTGTCCCCATCCCTCCATTGGAAGCCTTGTCTGCTTACAGGAGGTGGCATTTCAAATTCCTATCCTCTCTTCCTAGGAGTCTTAGGTAGGGTCACTCTCATAGATTCCTGGGAGTTTCCATTGTCCTAGGTTTCCATCTTGTTCCAGAGATGCCCCATGCTGATTTCAGTTCTTTCTTCCAATTCTCTCTCCCTTCATCCTCCCACACTTGATCCCCCATGTTCCCCATCTCCCCTCTCCCATCTACTTCCCTCCCTCCACTTCCAATGTCTATTTTATTTCCCCTTTTGGGTGACATTCAAACATTCTCCCTTGGGCCTTCCTTGTTATTTGGCTTCCTTGAGTCTGTGGATTATCACATGGCTATCCTGTACTTTATGGCTACTCATCAGTGAGTACATACCATGCATGTCCTCTTGGATCTGGGTTACCTCATTCAGGATTACCTTTTCTAGTTCCATCTATTTGCCTGCAAATTTCCTGGTGTCATTATTTTTAATAGCTAAGTAATATTTTATTTGTAAATGTATCACATTTTCTTTATCCATTATTTGGATGAGGGATATCTATGTTGTTTCCAGTTTCTGGCTATTAGGAATAGAGCTGCTCTGAACGTAGTTGAAGCAGGTGTCCTTGTGGTATGGTGGAGCATCCTTTGGGTGTATGCCTAAGATTGGTATAGCTGGGTCTTGAGGTAGAACTATTCCCAATTTTCTGAGGATCTACCAAATTGATTTCCAAGGTCGTTGTACAAATTTGCATACCCACAAGCAATGGAGAAGTGTACTACTTGCTCTACATCCTTGTCAGCAGGAGCTGTCTCTTGAGTTTTGGATCTTAGACATTCTGACTAAGGTAAAATCTCAGAGTCATTTTGATTTGTATTTCCCTGGTGGCTAAGGATGTTGAACATCTCTTTAAGAACTTCCCAACCATTAGAGAGTCCTCTGTTGAGAATTCTCTGTTTAGTTCTATACGTCATTTTTAAATTGGGTTATTTGGTTTGTTGATGTCTAAGGGTTTTGAGTTCTTTATATATTTTTGATAATCAACCTGTTCAACCTATGGTTGTTTGTATATTATCCTTTGAGACTAGTCCTTTGCCTAAAAGACAAGCAAAACCAAAGCCACAAACCAAACCTGGGTTAATTTATTTTTCCATCCTACACTACTTTGAGGACTCACTGTCTTTTGTTTGTTTTTGTTTTATTTTGTTATTTTTATCAGTACAGCATCTCATTCTGTAGCCCTGGCTGTCCTAAAACACATTCTGTAGACCAGGCTGGAAGGACTAAACAAATTCCCACTATCTCTGTCTCTAAAATACTGGGTTTGAAGTGTGAGCCACCACACCCAGCTTCTTGTTACCTTCTTATCAGGCACTTTTAACATCTGTTATTGTGCTACTGCCATGCTGTTTTGATCAAATAGTTTTATAATATACTTTAACTTTAAGAAATGTGGTCAAGAGCACCAGCATTAAGATTATGAATGAGATAATGCCATCTTATCACCACTTCATTTATTTGCACTGATGTTCTCAACCAAGGAAAAAAAAGAAAGTTAATTTATATAGACATGAGAAAAGAAGAAAGAGAACTACATAAAATCAGGTTTTATAAGGACATCCCGATGAATTCATAAACATGTGGCTGGAAATATGAAGAGTTAGGAACTATGCTCATAGCAATATTAATGAACTATTCACTGATCTGTGTACCCACTACAGTTGAAAATAATTTTTAAGACATAACATTTATATCAGGATAGAGGTGCCAGACTCTCACATCAAGTGACAGGTGATCAGCTCCAGACCAAGCCCCATAGAAAAGCTGGACCAAGCACTGAAAGCAGCTGCTTTAAGTCAAAGTGCTCTGTAGGTAATGGGATCTTTCAGAACTGAGATCTGGAATTGGACAGAAGCCACAAGAGGAGTCTGTTCAATGTCTGAGGATTATTTTTTCACCAGAGAATTCTTGAAGCTGTCTGAAGCTTGGGTAGTCTCAAGGATATAGGGGCAACGTCCTAGAGGGGGCAGGAAGATTGTAAGAACCAGAGGGTCAGAGAGTTTGCTGTGAGATTATCTCCAAGTAATGTTAGAAACTATACTCAGAAACTTCCATTAACATGACTCTAAATCGTATGTTTATGTATACACACATACACCCACATATACATATAGGAATATAGTATTATTTAATGAAAAAAGAGGCCACGAATTTGGAAGAGAACAGGGAGGGGTATATAGGAGGATTTGGTGGAAGTAAAGGGAAGGGAGAAATGATTTGTTTATAATATAATTTCAAAAAATGTAAAGAGGAGGGGACCTGGTAAATATCCTGAGCTCTTATTTAAGACCTCAAAGACTGCGCTAGGAGGAGTTGAGCCTAGAGATATACGTCTTCACAAGGCTGGAGCTCTAAGCAGCTGAATCCTGCTTGGATTATAGTGATATTTTTCTTGTAGAATCTAGACATTTATTCCTCTCTCCAAGGTAACAATGACATCCTGAGGAACTTGTAGCCTCTGTCAACTTTTTCTTTCAAAGTGTCCAATGAGCTATAAAAAGATAAAGGTATACAAAGTAAAACAAAATAATAAGATAAAAATATGCACATGATTTGAGTTATTTGGTGCTGACTTAAAAAAACTAACATATCGGGTCAGACCTCTACAGACTCCCTGATTACAAATACATACATACATACATACATACATACATACATACATACATACATACATACATATATATATTTATATATATATACATTCATACACACACACACACACACACACACACACACACACACACACAAAACAAATAAACAAGCAAAAGGGCAAGAGCCCAAGAAAAGACAAGAAACAGAGAGAATTTCATAAAAACACTAAACTGGAAGTCACAATATATATGCAAAGGATCAACAGAGTAAAAAGAGGAGAAAAAAATTATAAATGAAAGCAAAACAAACCAGGAATAGCCATATGTCGTTATGAGACAAGGATCCTTCAAAGCTGCCATTGAGTTCACTCTCTGTTGGCAATCTGCTGGCCGGCATGGAGTCTACTCTTGAGAGCAGTGTGTTTCTACAGTCACATTCCCTTGGAGGAAACTAGACTGTCATTTGCAAGAGGTTATCAACTGGAGGTAGCTTCTGGACCAGAGATGGGAGTGTTTGTCCACTTCTCTTTTCAGCTCTAGGACCCCAACTGGTACAAACCTGCACAGGCCTTGTGCATGCTGCCTCAGTCTCTGTGAGTTCATGTGTGATGATCACGTTGGTTGAGAGGGCTTGTTTCCTTGGTGCCCTCCGATCCGTCTGGCTCTTATACTCTTTATTCCTCCTCTTCCCTGGGGTTCCCTGAGGGGATGGAGTTGATGACATTATCTCATTTAGGACTGAGTGTTCTAAGGTTTCTCACTCTCTGTATAATGTCTGTCTGTGGGTCTCTGTTCTGGGGATGGCTGAACAAGGAACTAATCTATAAGTCTATCAGAAAGTAGGTCATTTTATTGCATATATATGCATATATACACACACTGTATATTTATATATATTTGGTAATATTTGGGTTTACCTTAGGTCCCTGGGCTATTCATCCTCTGGTTCTCAGTCACCCAGTGTCAGGTGTGGGTCCCATCTTGTGGAGTGGGCCTTCAATCAAATTAGATATAGGTTGGTCACTTCACATGCTTCATGCCACCTAGCATACCTTGTAGGCAGGACACCATTGTAGACCAAAGGATTTGTGACTAACGTGGTACTTATGTTTACCTCATGGTAGTATGCAGAGTACTAAATGCTTGCATGTAGACATAAAGTGTCTCTACTTCTCCATGTTCAACTCCATGTAGTGTTGTCTTCAGTAATGGGGCCTTGTTACCAGTTTCTGGACAGCGGCCTAAAGTCTTGACAACAGCTCGAGTAGTTTGGGGGTTCCCCTTTGGCCTCCATAAGATGTAAACAAATCATGATACTAGAAGCTTCTTCATTGAGTGATCAGAGATGTCCATTTGGAGCTCTGTTTCCCACATGACTTGTCAATTTCATTTAGATGGTCTTCATATATGTAAATACTTTAGGAAACTTCTACTGTATTAGGTTTCCATACTACCTCTCAAATAACCCTGAATTTTAGCGGTCTCTCCATATATCTCCACCCTCCTCTCCTTCATTCCCCCTTCTCTCCACTGATCCTCCTGTTCTAGACCTTCTGTCTATCTATAACTATCCTATTTCCCTTTCCTAGGGAGATGTAGCTCCCCTGAAGTCCCTTATTTAATATCTAATCTCTGTGATTATGTATAACCTATGTATTATAGTTCAGTTATCATGGACTCAACAGCTAATATCCACATGTAAGTGGATACATATCATATTTGTCTTTCTGGGTCATGGTTAACTCACTTTGAGTACCTTTTTTTTAAAGTTCCATTCATTTACCTACACATTTCACTTTTTTCAATGGATAATGCTCCACTGTGTAAATGTATCACATTTTATTTATCCTTTCTTCTGTTGAGGGACATTCTAGGTGGGTTCCATTCTGGGTTTTATGAATAGAGAAGCAATGAATGTGGTTCAGCAATGTCTTTGGGTAGGATGAAGTGACATTTGGATATGTGACCAAGAGTGGCATAGCTGGATCTTGAGGTAGATCAATTCTCATCTTGCTGAAGAGATAAAACTCTGATTCTCATAGAGGCTGTAGAAGCTTGCAATCCTACCCACAATCAATGCATGTTCCCTTGCTCCATATGTATTTTTAATTTTTTAAATTCTTCTCTCATATATTATAACCTGACCACAGTTTCCCTGTCCTCCCCTCCCCTAAGTTTCTTCCCTCTATACCTCCCCTATCTCCCAGACCCACCCCCTTCACCTCTCCTATCCCCCAGATCCACTCTTTCCCCTCAGAGAAGGGACATCAATCCAATATGGCACAACAAGCTACAGTTAAGACCAGGCACATAACCATCACATCAAGGCTGAACAAGGCAACCCAGGAGGAGGCAAAGGGTCCCACAAGCAGGCAAAAGAATCAGAAACAACTCTCATTCCCACTGTTAGGATTCCCACAAGAATACCAAGCTACTCCCTAATTCCTGTGAGTCTCCATGAGTCCCATCAGTTGACTCTGTGGGCATTGTTCTACCAGTGTGGTGCGTCTTTGATCTCCCTCATTCCTCTGACCCCTCAACCTTCTCTTCCTCTTCCCCCCTCTCTCCCATCCTCTTCAGGACTACTGGAGCGCCACCTAATGTTTTGGCTGTAAGACTCTGCATCATCTTTCATTAGTTGTTGGGTGAAGTCTCTCTGGTCTTTTTGGTGAGGATTTAGCTAGGCTTTGGTCCCAGAATACTATGCAGGCAGGACAAACTGTGGTTCAAAGGTTTTGTGGTGGGGTAGGTGCCCCAATCCCTCTAGTTCAAGCCTTGTCTGGTTACAGAAGATGGTTGGCCCAAGCTCTTTGTCCATCAACTTTTTGTTTTAAGTTTACACTATTGAATGTACAGTGGGAACAATGACACTTTAAAGAACTCTTTCAGTAGCATAATGGTAGTACTGTTTAGAATCTGTTGTTTGCACTCCACTTGCATATCATCAGGTCCTGAAGGAGGAACAGGACCAGCCAATGTCACTAGTTTATAAAACCTGAATCGCATGTAGCACACTTTTTATATTTTAGAAAAAGAAGCAATAGGAAATTGAGTGATTTTTCCACTTCCTTGACAAAATACATGTAATATCTTATATGCAAATTTCAAGACCTTTAAATCATTGTCAAAGAATACAGAAGGCACACACACATTCTAGTAACTAATATTACCTGGGAGGGAAAAGTAAAATAAACATTGCCATGGAAAACACTTAAAACAGTCTTCACATTGGACCAAACACTGTAATGGAAGCCAGACAGTAGTTTGTTCTGCTCCAGACGTCAGCTGACTGAAGTTAACTAACTACTCTTTTTTTGGTGAATTTTTTCTAACCTGTAAGTAATGATTATAGTAGTAGTCCATTTCTTAACAAACAGTGTATGGAGAAAATATTTTTTACTGGAAAATAAAAGATACAATGTTTTCATACTAAGAAGTAAATTTTGGATTCTAGGGATGATTGAATGGATAAAGAGCTTGTTGTTCAAGAGCTGGGGGTGAGTTTGGAACCCAGAATCTGTGTAAAAACTGAGCAGGCATTGTGGGTGCTTGAAATGCTAATACTTGGGAGGCAGGTGCAGGGAATCCGGGCACCATCTGGCTAGCCAAACTAGGCAGGATTAACATGCTCCAGGCTCAGTGACAGACTCTGCTTCAGTAAGTGAGTTGGGATTGATGGAAGATGTTTGCCATCAACTTCAGGTCTCCACATGCATGTACACTCCTGTGAAAAAATTAAAGCTTGTTTGTTAAGGGTCCTAATGGACGGGCAAGATTATAACATGTATTGAGATTAAATGGACAAAGGCTGAGGAAGAACCAAGCAAGCATGGCTTATAAAAGGAAACACTGATTGTTATAGTCTACAGTCAGAATTTCTGGTTACCGAAAGTACCATAAAAAGCCAGGTATAGTTGCAGACCTATAATGTCAGCACTCAGGAGGTTGAAGTGGACGGGGTTTAAGGCAAGTTAGGGCTTCATAGAGACTCTGTTTCAAGACTTAAAAACCACAGACCCAACCGAAACAAACAACAATAGAAGAGAATGTTACCTGAATAACACTGGTTACTGCTTACTAACAGGCAAGGGAAACAAAATGATTTTAAAAATGGACAAATGAAATGACTTTTAGAGACTCCCTTTGGCCCAGCAGACTGGTGGTCAGTTTCATTATTAGCCAAAGAAATGCAAATTGAAACCGATTCTTTCATACCAGTTATTGGTAAATATTTGGGATTAGTCGAGACCTGGAGATGGAGGAATTCTCAACACATGTAACAGATTTATATATCACATATTAATTACATATAATATGTAAATATTTTACTTTATATCAAAAAGATGTAGTGGGGCTGGAGGGATGGCTCAGCAGCTAGGAGCATGTACTGTTCTAGAGAAACTGATGCCAGTTTCCTGCATGCATGTTAGGTAACTCCCAACTGCCTGTCAACTCCATCTCTAGATCTAACAGTGTCTTCTGACCTCCGTGGCATCTGCATACATGCATGCATACACACACACACTTTTATATATGCATACAAACACACGTGTATACATAATTCATACATACATACATATCTGCAAATGAAAATGTGTGCTGTAGTCACACATTAGAATATTACACAGTCACAAACAGGAGCACTTATGTACATAATTAAGGAGCAACCAGATGAACATAATGCTGAATAAAACAGGGTATTGGGAAAACAGCATTGCTATAATCCCATGGTTATAAATCATAGACAATTAAACATATATGTTTAGGGATATGATATATGTGTGAACACTAAACAGTGTCCATTACCACTAAGTAGTTCATGGTGATGTCCTCTTATAAGAGGAATGGGTTGCAACCAACCCTGATAGCTTCTGTGGTTTGTCTGCATTTCTTTTTCTTGGAAAGGAAGCCGGGAAACCCTTTGAATGCAGTTTCAGCAGCAACTTCTCTTGCATTCCTATGCCTATTAACTGGATGGCAATGCCCAGTGGATCTAAAATCAGGTTGAATTCACCAAGCCCCACTTTGGTTTCACAGAACCTACAGCTATGGTTTTCTGCTGCCCATACCTCTCAGCCAGGCTAGCAACCCCCACTCACTTGGTCCCAACTCCTGACACTTCAAATGGTTTGTGAGCAATTGCTACAACGTGATTGCAGTCCAACTTCTTGCCCTATGTGCCTTTGGAGACTCTGTTGACTATTGAAATCTTCTGCTCTGCCCAGGAATCTGAAGACTTTGGGATGATTACACTTTCTGGCTGAAGACTTCTACCCCAGGTCACATCTTTTTCTTCCAACTGGAGTCCATGGGCATCTTCCAGCACGGAGGATCATTTCTATCCATTCTCTGGAGCCTGGAGAACTGCCAGCCTTTCTTCCCTCTGGCCAGTGTCTATGCAGCCTTTGGCAAACTTCTGAAAGAAGAGCTTGGTGTTGCACAGTGGCTCTCAGTTCAAAGGTGACCTCTCTGAACCACCGAGGTCATCTGCTGTTTGTACAGGCTACTGGATCTTCCTCCAGTGCTTTTGCTGAGCGAATGAGGGTGGGGAACTGGAGGGGTAGGAGGTGGAGAAGGTGTTTGCCCAGTTCCTCCTTTTCATTCTTCTTTGTCCTCTCTTCCACCCTCCATTCTCTTTTTTCTCTCCTCATTCCTTTCTTTCCCCTTTCCCTCTTCTCCTTCTCTGCCTTCTCTTTCCAATTTCCCTCCTTCCTTCTTTTCTCTCTTTTCCTCATAGTCTTCTTCTTGAGAGGCCTTATGGATGCTTGGCAAGTGGCTCTACCTCTGAGCCCTTAGCCACTACCTGTCCTTCCTTTACAGCCATCTCTCTCACCTCCTTCTAACTTTTAACCTTCCCAACAACCCGTTCCCCAGCCTGTGAGTTTTGGCATTTCTCTTCTTTGTTTTAGTTCTAGAATGTTTTCTGAACAAGTTTGTCCACCTCAAAAACATGGGGAGGAGGAAAGTTTGAAGGCAGCTCCTTTGGGTGAGGGGAGGGTTGAGTAGTAAGACAAGGGTAGGTTGTCCTTTTCACAGTGAACAGAGTCCTCAGGGGATGATCTTTATGATGTTAGCAGTGCTGGAGGATAATCAGTTTCCTAGTTAATGGCCGAGACATTGCCTCATGGCCTTAGGCACTTGTGGAGGTGAAAGAGTGCAAACTTGGGTTAAGCCTTCATGGTCCCTTCTCAGCTCTTGCAGTGATGACCTGGCAGTTGGGAAAAGCACAGGAAAGAATTGAAACACCCTAATTTAGCAAAAAAAAAAAAAAAAAAAAAAAGGAGGATCCAGCTTCAGCTGACAGCGAAAAGCAAGGAATGGTGGTGGTGGAGAGGAGCCATGGGGTCTGTGAGGCACCATGGTGGCCTGTCCTTCTGTGTTCACTTTGTAAAATATGAGCTAATCTTACCCAAGCACAGCTTCCTGTTGCCCAATAACAGAGCAAACACTGAGAAATGTGGCTTTGAGCATTTTCAGCATTTTGCAAACACATCCCAGACTGAGATGGCCACAGTGTCACTCAATTATGTGATTTTTATGGGGCCACCTGAGTGTGTGTGTGTGTGTGTGTGTGTGTGTTGTTGTTGTTGCTGTTGACCGAAAGTTGTGTTGTGGCACACGATTTTGTGTTTGCTCAGTTAGCACCAGTATCTGTCTCCTTGAAAATGGAAATGGCTTGGTGATGGATGAGTTGGAAGAGGTATGGATGCCTGCTAGAGTTGGGCTCATGGTGGTCTATCGATGTCAGAGCCCAGGGTGGGAGCTGGACTGGGTGGTTGGGCCAGCAGAACACTCTGGCTGAGATTCAACATGGTTGGACATGGGGCCTGCACTCCTTCCTGGTCAGGGGCTTCTGCACCAGGTCTCCTGCACAATTGGGAGCCTCTGGATGCCCAGGGAAGGCCCTGGTGCGTTCTTGGGCTAGCATCTGGGGACTGGAGCTTTCTTTCCCTCTTCACAGGCCTCCAATTTGCACCAAATGTTTCACATTACCCAGTGTGAGAAGCCTCCTATTCTTTCAGAGTTTTTACAAGTTCATACATCCGTGGAAACCCGATATTCCATATTTCATTCTGCTTTGTGGATGTCATTGTGAGGGATGCGGGTTCACAGGCAGCAGGCCCCTTCTGGCTTTGATCAGCTTGACCGCAACTAATTGTAAATGGAGAACAAATGAAAGAAATATTTACAAATTTCATGGGAATTCAGGCGGGGCCTAAGCCTCCCCTAATGCCTCCATTCACAGCAAATGTTTATTGAATATTTTGCTTCTACTGTGTACTTCAATATTTATATAGTATTAGGTTTTAGCTCGTTCTGAGCGGCACGGAGAGTTAGCAAGCTACCCCTCCATAGCTTGCTCCGCTGTTCCCTCTTCCTGTCCATCTGCAAACTTCCTTTCTTTGGCAAAAAACGAAATCTGCTTCAGCCTGAAATCTACTCAAATTCCAAAACCACAGCTGGAAGAAGAAGGAAAGAAGAAAAAAAAAAGAAAGAAAGAAAAAGAGGGGGGTAGGGGGTTGGAAAAGGACCGTAAAATCTAAAACAAATTTTGAGTTGCAAAGTTGAGTTGGGGAAAATGGAATGAAAATGTTCAAGATTCGTTGAGAATAAAGTCATAAATGCCTGGAGCCAAACGAAGCAGCTGTTGGGTCCTTCAGGCTAAGGCCCGGAAGGCAACACCAGCTAAGAGCAGAACATTATGCAATTAATCAGCACTCGTATAGCTACAGAGGAACAGAGCCCTGTTCCAGAAAGGCAGATCATCTTGGCTTGACTTTTCCAGAAGAATCCTTGTTTACACGGGCTTGGTGTCTTCTCCCTGGAGGTTGCAGAGAGGAACCACTCACAGCTGGCAGGGGCTCAGTAGCCCCTCCCTCACCTTACCTGCCTTGTGGTAAGTTCTGGAAGCTTCCTGGACACTTCCTGTTGCTGTCATGAGCTGTTCTTGCCACCAGAATGCTTAGAGAGCTGATGGGCCAGATGCTGAAGGGAGGGGAGGAGGTGACCTCTGTCTAGAGAGCCTTTTTCTGTCACCTTCTAGGATGGCAAAGCTGTCTGGGGTTTGTGGACACTGTCATAAGAATTGCTCTAACAACTGCACTTTTGTTGGGAGCTCTGCACATCTGCATGTGGTCGGTGCCCTGGGCTTGCTCTAGCCCAGAAGTCGTAAATGTCAGACTAGATTCTTCTATAGACAGAGGCTGGCTTAATCTGCCATCCCCATCTTTCCCAGAACAGAGAGAATGACTGACTCCAGATGACTCCAACCCAAGTGGAGGTGCCCATGCGCCCCCAAGTGTCTCTCGGTGGCTGGATAGAGCAGCAGAGCTCAAAGGAGGAATGAGAAGTCGGAGAAAAACAGAGTCAACTCCAAAGCCAATAGAAGGGACAGGGGACTCCAAATGGGGGCGTTTTGGAAACAGTTGATTTATAAAATTCAGTTTTCGCTTCTGTGCTTTGAGGAGGACATTGACTTTAGCGGAATAAACAATGCATACAAAAGTTTGAAACCAGGCTTACAGGTTTGTAAGTCACACTTGTTTTTTTCCATGTTTAAGTTTTAAAGAAGCAAGAGATCTTTATTCATTAAAAGGGACAATTCTGGGGCATGTACGATGGCTCAATGTGAGTAAGAGTGCTTGCTGCTCCTGCAAAGGACTTGAGTTCAGTTCCTAGCACCCAAATTTTGAATCACAACTGTCTGTAGGTAAACAGATCTCTGCCTGTCCATGGTCTACATAAACTCAGACACAGATCACAGGTCCACACAGGCACGTACACATAGAAATAATGATAAATCCTTAAAGCAACAGTGCTCTTTAAAGGAAGCTTTGATAGATCACTTTGCAGTCTCGACGTTCTTTTAATTGTGCTGCCACAGAATCTTGCGGGATTTGTCAATGTTTTTTCAAAACTCAACTGCAGGGACTTCTTATAATGGTTGTACCCTCAAATTATAAATGAGGTTAAGTAGCTATATAACTAGAGCAGAGCATCATGGGGAAACTTTAAAACAATGCACATACTATGATAAAACCGAGCACTGTGTATTGAAAGAGAGTGGCTGACCTTAAACTCAGTCTATGCGTTTGTTTGTAAGGGTGCAGATTTGTCTAATCTTAGATTAGTGGACACCTGAAAGTTTGCCTGCATGCTATCTATACACATTCTGTCTACAAACAGTTCCTACCTTAGTCACACTCTACAACATCTGCTAGGAGTGCACACCAGGAGGCCTTTGTGAGTACACTAGGCTACTGGCAATGACATTTTACCAATGACAGGTACCAGGATAATACAGAAAGGTAAAGATCATACCAATTCATGCAGTCTAGCCACCTCCATAGTCCCTGTCTTCTAAATCCTGGGACAATGGGGAAAAGTTCTGACAGACATTAGTTCAACAGTTCTGGACTGCTTCTGTAGGTCTACCCTTCTGGTCCTGTCAGAGAAGAGAGCTAACAACAGTACCTATATCATAGCATAGTCTTGAGGTCTGAATGAATTGTATGAAAAGGTTGAGTGTTGCACCTAGCCCATAATGAATGGTATCTGAATACTAGACATTCTTTTTGTTTCTTCAAGAGACAAGACTTATTTTCTTTACCAGAATATTAAATGCCTGTCTCCCTTGCAGCGCCTTCTTAGAGAGATTCTTTAATTTAGCACCTCCCCAAACTCCTGAATTAGCAATTTTGCTAATTTGTATTTAACAATCAGGTGGTCCTACTATGTTTTTATATAAATGTCTCAAACATTCATTCTGGATTTTAATTCCATGCTATATGTATTTGCATGTGTTGTTTGGGGGTCTATGTGTCTATGGGGGTGGGGATGTACATGCAGGCTCAAGAGTGTGGAGGTTAGTGGTCAACCTTGGATGCCAGTCCTCAGACACCTTCCAATTTTGTTTGAGACAGGGTGTCATTTTGTCCTGGAATTTGTCAATAGACTAGGCTATCTGGTCAGTGAGCTGCAGAGACTTGCCCATCTGTGACAACCTAGCACTGGGATTCTAAATGCATGCATTTTTATGTGAGTTTTTCGGGGACCAGAACTCAGGTCCTCATACTTGTGAGGCAAGCGCCTTACCCACTTTCCCACCTGGCCAGTTCCAGTATCGGCATCTGTAATCTACATTCATAGTTAATGTTCATTTCCTCCTAGAAAACTGGGAGGACTCCGCCTATAATGGGATTGTAGAGTTCTCGAGTACAGAGATCTTTGTGCTCGCCTTAGCAGCACGTGTGTTCTTGGTCGGTTTTCTTCAGTGTGCCTTATGTGGAGAAAATGGCCTTTTCCCTCACTATCCATTTAAAGGTAGTGATCAGCACTGTGAAATGGTTAGCTATCAAATGGCTTGCTCAGGGACAGCCTCAGAGCGCTTCAGATGTGTAGTGATTGTCAAAAGCTGAGCAGTCTGCGAACAACGACGCGGAAGTGTTGTTTATTTTTTCCTACGAGGCACTTGTCTGGACTTCCACAAACGAAGTATAGAAGACACTAACACAGGCAGTAATTTGATCAATGAAAATTGTCTCAAGTCTGTGTTTTTAAGGCCACCAGCAATATTTTCCAAAACAACAGACTCAAGAGAAAAAGACTGAAAGAGAGCACACAGCCTGCACGTAGTGGCTTTTCACACATGGGCAACATTCCAGAATGGGGTTTTATGGGACTCCCATCTACAGCAAGCTGACCAAAATGAGGGTAACCCATTAATAGCAGAGCTTTTTAATCACATTGTTTTGACAGAGAGCAAACGACATTCCTCAGGACCACCCCCCCCTTTCATGTAACAGTCTACCATGAAATACGCCCGTACTGGCGAAACTGGGTTCTATCACCTCCATCGCCCTGTGGTTATCTGATGGCGAGTGAAAGCTGACGCTGGTGGGGAGGGTAGCAGACAGCCGATCACCTAGGTCTCTGTGTTCCCTGGGCGCTTTCACTTAAACCTGGAAAAACGCTCACTATTCTTGAGAGGCACTCACATTTCTAGAAACTTATACAAGGGAAATAGGAAAGCCTGCACACCTGTGTATCTTATGTCCGTTAAGTGCTCACACAGAGCAGATACGCCATGGCAATTCATGCATACAGGTTTGTGGGTACGTCTGTCTGTGGCCTATGACACGGCCCTGTTGGTGTCTGCAAGCAAGCAACCGTGCACTTTCTACAGCGTCCTGAAGAAAAATGACCACGAAGCTGTCAGTGGACAAGTTCCAAGCCCGCTGGCGTTCAGGGTTGGACACCTCCTACACTTGCCCTTGTTTCATTTGGCAGCGGGATTTCATTGTCCTGGAATGCAGCACAAGGTGGCTTTGCACCTTCAGCCATCTCGAGTACCACCAGGCTTTGCCGCCGAATAGCAAGGGAGTGAGAGTCTGCAGAAAACGAACCGGGTTTTATAAATGATGACGTAGCATGGTAAACGTCTAATAATTATCTATGCTGATACATTCCACACACCCAGGTTTTCAACTGCAAGTATTTTCTCGAGCATCTCTGTCGAAACGTTACTATCTGTAGAAATGGAATGTTAGCTGTGGTCTTGGCTCACTTTCAAAGAGAATGACTCCAGATGCCTTCAAACATGAAATCTGAGGAAGAGAAGCCAGCACGCCAGATTTTGCCTTTAATTGGGTATTGGAGAGAGAGAGAGAGAGAGAGAGAGAGAGAGAGAGAGAGAGAGAGAGAGAGAGAGAGAGAGAGGAGAGAGAAAGAGAGAGACAGAATCTTAAGGCACAATGACACACGATAAACTCTAAGTTATCACACAGTTTAACTGCTTGGGCAAAGGTATCCACTTGTGAAATCCATTTGGATAAGACATGCAATGGTGAAAAGCCACCATTGTCGTCAAGATAATTAGCACACTTAGCACAAAAGGTTTTCATGCTTCTTGGGTAATCTTGTTTCAGCCCCTTCAGGCAATCCCTGCATTTCAGTCTTTCTGTAGTCCCTGCTTCTGTCCCTGCCCATCCCCCGCTCAGCTCTTAGAGGTCTCACAAGGTAGCTTTGGCTGTTCCGGAACTCACTGTATAGATCAGGCTGGCCTTGAATTCACAGAGCTCCTCCTGAGTGCTAGAATTAAAGGTACACACCGCTACAGCTAGCTTAGTTCATTATAGATTACGTTACATTTTCTTAGTTCATTGCAGGTCATTTTACATTTTAAAAAGTCATGTGGTATGTTTATTATTATTATTATTATTATTATTATTAATTTTGGGAGTCTCTTTGTCAACTTTGAATACTTATTTGAGATCCACCCAAAGTTGCAACGTTAATGGTTTTCATCATTGTTGATTCATAATTTTATAATCCAGGCAATGTCTGTATGCATTTGAAATTAGTGCTTGTTTTGAAGTATCAGCAAAGGGTCATTTTCTGCCATGGGAGTAGCTAATTATTCTCAACACCAAGGCTACCTTTTCTCTACTAAACTCTGTATTCCCACACAATGGGTGGGTGGAGCTTCATTTAATTTTCCTTTTTTCTCAGGCTATCAGTCGTTCTATGAATGAGGAAGGCAGGCCAGACTGACCCCTGTGGCTCCTTAAAGGCTGAGGTTTAAGTCAGTATTTCTTTTTCACTTTTTCCTCTAGCAACCTAATTTATTGCTAGTCCTCCAAAAGATAGGCGATGCTCTTGAAAAGCTAGGAACCTGGCAGAGTTGGGGTGCAGGCACACAATGGGGCTGTAATCGTTTTCAGAAAAGCCCTGGCTCCCTTCTTTCTTTGGGGAAGGAAGTCTCACGATTCTGACTCCACCCCTGTAAGCCTGATTGGTTCAAACCTTTCGTTTGACTCTGGAAGAAACTGAGTCAGAGGGGTGAGTAGGCTGGAATGAGAATGTGGAATCCAACGGTTTTTCTACCGAGGTTTGGGCAAGCATCCTGTGTCACTGCTATGGATCTGAATGAGCTGGATCTGAGGGTTTGCTGACAGATGTAAACTTTTGTCCTTGTCTCCCGCACTTCCTCATTGCTCAATAAAAGCCTGTGGGGCTTATGGTAATTTATCTGTTGTGGATTTTTTGGACTGCAGACAATAGGGAGAGACTGTTTAGTCCTCTTATAAGGACTTTTCTTTTGGCCAAACCACTTTCTGAGGGCTATGCTCCCATTTTGTCATTACATAAACTGTGTTCCTCCTTTATATTTAGTGTTTTAATCTCTAGTAGGAGCCCATACTAAGGCAATATTGAAAAGACCACGAGGTAGAGAATGTGTACTTTTCATTCATTCATAACTTTATGCCTTGAGGTTCTTAGGTCAAAATAGACTGAGAAATTCAATCTATCAGCTGGGAGAATTACATGATGAGAGAGCTTTATCTAATGTTAGTCTTTCCCAACTGATTAGCCAAAACATTACAATTGTAACAAGTGAATAAAAATGTGATAACATAAAATAAAAATTAAGTAAAAAAAATCCTACAAAAGCAATGTGAATCAGATAAAGTCATATTTTATCAGTGAGTTTGGCAGATAGCTATGGGTGGTACAGAAAAATTTTGCAAGGAAATTTTATGTCTTTTGAAAACGCTTCTTCGCATGGTACCAATGCATGTTTGGAAGAACAGTTAGACCTTTTTTGATTCGATATTTTAATGCTTTTATTTTACGTCTATCCCATACAAAAGCATCGAGGTGGAAGTGTAATGCGTTATTATTTTACTGCATTATCTCAGTGCCTTCTTGTTCACTCAAACATGTAGGCGGCTGCTGACCCGGCCTCTCTTTTCATATTCAGGACCACATGCCTTACAGACACACGTAGACGTTGCTTGGCAGGACTGTTAAAACTGCCCATGTGGCAGAGGACTCTTCAGACAAGGAAGTCCATAGACCTGTCCAAAAGTCAAAAGTGAACCTGTTTAATTAAGCCTGGGGGCCCCTACTCCCACCCGGTGGGGAGAGCATCCACTCTTACCCAGTGGCTGGTAGGTTGAGAGGCAGATGGATTGAAGAGAAATCCTCAGAAGACACTTCCCAATCTGGATGTAGATGCTTATAAATTCCTAATATGTTCCCAAGTTCTCTACAGTGTCAATGGCCACACTACCTTCTCTCTGCCTTGATGTAATTTTTTTTCTGTTCATTCTCATATTTCATCCTTTCTTTTCCTTGTTCTTTTTCTTCCTTTGTCCTTTTTAAGAACTTGCTTAACTCTAGACTCATGTATGTCTGTGTTCTTCTTGAGAACCCCTCTTGACTCATCTCCCCATTCCCAGTTCCCTGAGCACATCTCTTAGACTGTTTGAACAGGAGATTCAGTCTTGTTAGATCTCTTTACATCTTCCAACAGGGCCACTTGCTGTCCCCAGTTTCTAGTTGGAGCTTCCATGCAAGCAGCCATCTCCTGTGGGATGCCTCCCTGAGGTGAATGTCCATCAGGTTAGGAATTTTAGAGTCAGTTCCTCCTTTCGCTCTCCCCCTCTAGTCTGAATACCAACACATTATTTTCTCTTTATTTTTGTCTTCTCGCTTACTTTGCTCTGATTTTCTAGGTTTCCTCCCTCGTGTCTTACCAACATATCATCAACTCTTTTTAGATTTTACTCAATCCATTTCCTCCAGGATGGTACCTTCCCTGATCGTATTTCTTATATGTTCTTAAGGGACCTATAGTTGGTGTTTGCTTGTGGTTGGCCTGTGTTAGATGAGTCATGATAGTGTTCTCCCCCACCATCTCCTTCACTTCTCATCTTACCTTGCTGACTCAGTGAGCTCCAGATTCAACAAGAGAACCCGCCTCAAAAAATATGGTGGAACATGATAAAGATAGCCATCAGGGTCAACAAAAATGCTCAACAGACATACACACAGACATACACACACAGACACACATACACATATACACACACACAGAGACACAGAGAGACAAAGACAGAGAGAGAGGGAGAGAGAGAGACAGAGAGGGAGAGAGAGGGAGAGGGAGAGGGAGAGGGAGAGGGAGAGAGAGACAGAGACAGAGAGAGACAGAGAGGGAGAGAGAGACAGAGAGAGAAACAGAGAGAGAGACAGAGAGGGAGAGGAGAGAGAGATGGAGAGGGAGAGGGAGAGGGAGAGAGAGGGAGAGAGAGGGTCCAATCATACAGAAAGAATCAGCCTACCATTTTTGGGCTCTACTGATTTCTGGTTGTCTGTGTCAAAACCCAACTTGTTAATTTAGGTTTTCAAGCCCACTCTTACCCAGGAAAGGTCCTGATTGGTTCTTTGCTCTTCTTAAATCTTGCCTAGCTATTGTTTAATGATAAAGCAGAAAAATCAGCGGTGTGGCTTTGGCCAACTGAAAGGAAGTTCTGAACTGAATAGATTTCACTAATGGTCTTTGAAGTCATTTTTGGCTCTAGAAGTGTAAGTCAGTTCAAGTAATAGGATTGTATTTTTAGAGTTTGAGTATGTTTAGAATATCTTTTTTTAACCCCAGTCACTAGCATTAAAAGGCTCCAAGTTCTCCAGTTGTTAATAGGAATCAATACAGAAATGGAACTTGGTTCATATGCCTTTGGTAGGTTGGTGTTGGTCACACAATGTTGTTCTATAAAGACACTGGGGAGTTGCTCTAATCCAGATTATTCATATTTAAAAATGTTAATGGTTTTAGACACAAGATACATCCTGCACAAGCTGTACATGTGTCAGGCTTGGTACATTTTGATGCTTGAAGACTGTCAGGTAGGATCTTTAAAACCTTATTTTAAAGGCAGTTGGTGGAGTCCTTCTCATCTCTAATATGGTGGCACTTCTGGGTCCCTGGGTCATTTAAGGTCATTGTCTCTGCTATCTGATTTCTGGATCTACTAGTAATCTTCTACAGTGGAAGGTAGGTCTTTTTCTGTTGATTCCAGGTTGGGCCTTTTTGCTCATAGACCTTGCCCATAGTTTATCAGTAATGCCTTCCTCTTGAACCATGGCTTAACACTGGGTATGGTAGTACATGTCTATACATCCAGCAGTGGGCAGGTAGATGCAGGAACATGGGTTATCCTCAGCTACATAGTGAATTTAAGGCTAGCTTGGTTTACAAGAGATCCTACCCATCCCCCAAAGCACACCAAAAATGAAGTTAAAAAAAAACCCACACCCCATAAAAAAAAGAAAAATCATTCATGACCATACATGTTATGAAGAAATGTACTTTACTTCAGGAGGGTCTGGAGAAGTCACCCAGTCCTCATAGTTCACCTCAATTTATATCTCAAGTTTTGCTTGAGTTTGGTAGTTAATAAATTCAGTACTGGCCAGGTAGTCAGGATCAGAAGCAACTTCAGGTGCTGTGGTCATATCTGGACTTGGCGTTGAATGAGGTTTCCATTCAGAGAAGAGACAGTAAATAGATGCACAGCAGAAAAAAAAAAGAAAAAGAAAAGCTGGGGCTGTCACAGGACGATAGATGATAGATAATGACTTAAAAATGCTGTCATCTGTTGGTGGGCATCTGAAGGCAGCACCGAAGAGACTTCAAATACTTGTTTGAGGTTTGAGGAAGTGAGTGTGGAAGTCAGCAGAGCCCAGCAGAAGTCAGTGGAAGCCATCAGAGACTGGAACAGTGGCTTCAGACATTATGCACTGAGGGGAATCATAACATTTTCAAACAACAAATCAAAAGTTACCACCTTTCTGTGAAAACATCAGTCTATTTTAAAGGCAGCGTGATTAATAAAAGCTGGGCAGCTCTGCGTAGCAAGATGAGAAGAACAGACAAGTAATTTGAAAGGGCACTGGCTATGCTCCTTGCGGAAGTTAAAAACTTATATGATTTCCATACAATCATTTCAGTTTTATCAACTCTAATTTTTGAAGTTGCTAAGAGATTAACAGAGGCATTAGGAAATTCTAATCTCTTCTTAGAGACTCTACCTTTTAGACACATAAAAACTAGGTGTAGCACTGGTTTGTCAGGCCACCTAGAAATATAACAAGGATACATGATTAGGAAAAATGAAGTGTATTTGCATAGTGTCTCTCACTAAAATGAAACAAATCTGCCCCAATGACCTAAATAGTTCCCACGTGACATATAAATTACTTCCTAGCTACATTGGCTGAGTCTAATATTTTAAAAAATGATTTGGAATTCTACTAGTCATTTGACATCTAATTGGAAATTTTTTCTAGGTCTTGAGGAAAAAAAGGGAGGTGATGGCTTGGAGAGTCTAGATGTACGTAGATGTACAGCCGGAACCTTTGGTACTTGAGTTCATCTCCATTACAGGAGCAGAGTGAGGTTTGCTCCCCCCGCCCCCCGAAAGCTTTCAGTAGGTGCATTCTGCTAATGCTTTTCTGTAATCTTCTCTTACAAAATCAAAGGAAGGTGCTGCTGTGAATGGAATGACCCGAGGAAGAGATAAGTACCATAGGGAGAAAATTGTCCCAAGGCCTAGCAGGCTGTTCTGTCTGGCTTCATTCATTTGGGGCTTAAGGGTGTGGGAGAAGGTCTGGCAATGTTAATGGAATTTTCAGATGGTCCCTCACTGAAGTCTAGGAGTCGGCTTTGTGGACTGAGCACACGTGAGTTCAAATCCTGTTTTTGCCCCATTTTAATGTGTGTGTGAGGCCTCCCAGCTGTATTCCAAAGAATAACTTCAAAGGAGGGCTTATTTATGTTGGATCATGGTGTCAAGATGTCGGTCGATCATGGTATGGGGGCAAGATGGGGGTCTGAGTACAGCTCACATCATGGAGGCCGGAGAGCAGAGGTAAGATTGCCTGAGTCTGGGCCTTCGTCTTTCTGTTTATTCTACGCAGGTCATCAGTGTACAGGATGGCTCTGCTTACATAGGCCTCCCCCATCTTATTTTCTCTCTGTAAATACCCTTCTAGACATACTCAGCAGTATGCTCTGTTTGATATCCTGGGTGCTTCTCAATGCAAGAGAATAGACAACTGATATTAGCCACTATGGGGATAGTAAGATGGCTCACAAGACCAGTGAGCTGAAACCCGTATAAAGGTGGAAGGAGAGAACCAAATCCAGAGTTCTCTGACCTCTACATGTGTGCCATGGTATACACACACACACACACACACACACACACACACACACACACACACACACACAGAGAGAGAGAGAGACAGAGACAGAGAGACAGAGACAGAGAGAGACAGAGAGACAGACAGAGACAGAGACAGAGAGAGATATTAAACTTAAAAAAGGAAATTAACCATTGTGCAAGTATCTAGAAAAGCGCTTAAAGCTCACCAAGTTCCACTTTTCTTTCCCCAAACAAAAATAATACTGACCTTAGCTACACAGCAAGTGTTAAATGAGATAGACACTCAAAATAGAATCTGTCTAAAGAAATGTTCACGAACTCTGAGGGCTAATATGATTGTCATTACCGTTAATGTTTGATGAAGGTTATCTGTCTCTCCATCAATGTGAGCACCTTTGTAACATGGGTTTAAAGGAATGAGTACGAAATTGCATAGCAGGCTTTCAGAGCTCTTCTCTACTAAAGAGAGCAATAAGATGTACAGAGCACTTCGTATTTCCATAGCGCTTACAACTCGAATGTGTTCACCCCAAAGCAGAGCCGTTGCCAGTGTGGCCGTGTTAGGAGGGAGGGCCTTGATGAGGTGATTTGGCTTATGGCCATCACTCCTGGGCTGAGCTCCTGCCTTTGAAGCAGCTTCAAGGGGAGTCTTTAGCAGATGATTTACAGAGAACACTTTGATGCTGTCCACCGTGTCTTACAAGATGCCATCAGTTTGCCTGACTTGTTAACCCCAGTGGCCTTTGAGAGCAAGGCTCTGCAGCTGTCTTTCCACAGCCACTGCCCTATCCCAGGCAGCATCACTCTCCGCTGTGTTCTCTGCCGACTAAAGCTTTGTGCTGGGATTTTACCAGTTCTGTTTTCCCAGACTCTACAGGAGGAATCAGGAGGAACTCCTTGGGCCCATCTGAGCAGCAAAGGGACTCCTTTCTTGGTTGGCACCTTAAATATTAAATAGATTTTATTTTCATACAGATTATTTTCTTAGCTTTAATCACTTCAATATTTTGGTAGGATTTGGCGGGGGGGGGCAAGGAATCACAGATTTCATTGAAAAGTCCTCAAAATAGAACTTAACTCTTTTCCAGAAATATTTTAAGATGATTCCAGAGCTTTCAAATTAGCAGCTTGGCCAATGATTTTAAAATAGCATTAGTGTAGGCATTGTAGATGAGATGTAAACTTAAAACTTTTAGGTTAGGTGAAACTTCTCATAGCTAATGTTCTCTTTCATGATCAGACTACCAACTAGTCATCCAGAAAGACACAGAGGGGCTGGAGAGAGGGCTCAGTGGCCAAGAGCACTAGCTGCTCTTGTAGAGAATTCGGGTTCAGTTTCAGCAAAATAGTGGCTCAACTGTCTTGGCTTGCAGTTTTAGGGGGAATCTTATCCCCTCTTCTGCGTTTTACAGGCACTAAGCATGCATAGGGTATAATAAATACACATGCAGACAGAAACTCATACCCATGATACAAATACACTCATACACATACACGAAATCTCAAAAGAAATTACACATCCAGGAGGATTCCACCCTCTAGGAGAGACTCCCTAGGTGAAGAGGCACCATCTGATGGTGAGAACAGGTCAACATAAGGCTACATAAAGACATACACACTGAAGGATGTCAGACTTGGGGGGGCCTCTGGGCAGCACAGAATGACTACTTGGCCATTGTCTCCATTCATTCCTTTCTGTAATCTCCCCACCCCACTTATACCCTAATCATCTACCACTAATATTGCTTGAATCTTTCTGAGGTAATCATGGGTAAAGTGCCTTTGAGATGGAAGATGTCAGTCTTAAGAAGCTGGCTTTTCATTGGTGACTTCATCAAAAAAAGGGGAAGGGGCAGAGTTTATTGATTGCTCCAAGTTATGGAAGTAGTAAGTCGGCTTGCCTTAGAGTTCAAGTCTCTTACTGGTGTTGTTTATTTGATTTTTCAGTCAAGCTCTTCCTGTGTAGTCTGTGCTGTCCTTGAACTCACAATCTTCTTGCCTTGAGTGTGGGCTTTATGTAATAGCTGTGTATCCTTACCCAGCAACTTCAAATATTCATGTAATGATGGGCCAGCTCCTGGACTTCAATGTGGAAAGACCAGTTATTTTAAGTTCTTATTACATTTATAGACTTATTTGTGCCATGGGGCAAGTGTGGAGGTCATAGAACAACTTGCGGGAATTGCTTTTCTCTCATTATGTGGGTCCCAAGGCTCAAACTCAGGTTGTCAGGCTTGGTTGCGCGTCCCTTTACCCACTGAGTCATCTCACCGGTGGGCCCTGTGAGTTCGCTATCACTCTTCAAGTCCCCGGGCTCTCAGGACTGCTTAAGTCACTCGTAACTTACTTTGACAGGTTGCATGTGTCCGGAAGTTTATCTCTTTCCTTTTAACGATCCTCTGGTTTTGTTAGTGTTTTTGATAGTGTCCCCTGCCCCCTTTGTGTTATTATGTATTATTAGTTTGGCTAAGGGTTGGTCCATCTTGGCTTTACTTCTAAAGAACCCACAGTTGGTCTCATTTATTCTTTTCAGTCACCACACCATTCATCCCTGCCCTGATCTTTATTAATTATTTCCAGCTACTCATTTGGCTCATTTTCCTTGTGTTTTCAGGGCCTTGCGGAACATCGTTAGGCTGCTTGAGACTTGTCTGAATTTTTGATAGGCTCTCACAGCCATGCTGTTCTCTTTAGAAACTACCCCTGAGGTATCCCAAAGGTTCTCTTTGGTTGTATTTTTACTTGAATTTGATCCTAGGAATGACTTTTACTTTCTCTATGATTTCCTCAGTGACTTGTCTAGCCAATGTGGAATATACTATCCAGTTTCCACATGTTTAATAGTGTTGTTATTGTCCTATGCTTTATTCCATTATGATCTAATTAGGTATAGAGAGTTATTTCGTTCTTATTATTTATTAATATTGGACTCCCAACCCAGCACGTGGTGTGTTTTGGAGTAGGTTTCATAGCATACTGAGAAAAGTGTGTATTCTATCACTTTTGGTGAAATGGTCTAAAGATGTCCGCTGAGTCGATTTGCTCTGTCAGATGGTTTAAGTCTGAAGCTTGTTGATTTTGTCTGGACAATGTACGCATTGATGAGAACGGTATATTGAAGTTACTTATTCTTGTTATAGGCAAATCGATCTTTCCATTTATTTCCAGTAGTATTTTTAAATGAAATTGGCTACACTATGATGTATATCATCTACAACGAATTCATCCTGAAAAATGATAACCTTTACAAATACACAGTGATCTTCTCAATGCCTTTTGACTAGTTTTGGCTTGAAATTGGCTTTCTTGAGTCTAAGAGTGACTACACCTTCCTGTTTTCTGCTTTGGTGTGCTTGGTGCATCTTTCCAATCTTTTGTCTGTTCATCTGCGTGAGTCTTTGCCACTGGGTACTTCTTTTGTGAGCTGCAAATGAGTGGATCTTTAGTTTTGATCCAGGGAGCGAGTCCACATGTCTTAGAGAACGGAAATAATCTCTATTTAGAGGTATTGTCAGGAACCATTTAGTGAGGCCTGTAATTTTTCTGGGTTCTTCTCCTGGTTGGTTCACATGGTATTTGTTCTTTTCTTTGTCCCTTACTATATTAAGGACCACGTGTTTCACTGAGATGGACTAGGATCATTTCCTAATTCTCATCTGTTACACTCTCCTCTCATGAGGTTTGCTCTATCCCATGTTCTTGTTTAGTGACTGTCTTTTGTGGGAGGTTGAATTGTTTCAAGAACCTTCTGTAATGCTGGTATCCACGAATTGCTTTCATCTGTGCGGATCTTAGAAAGTCTTTATATACCCACCCATTGAAGAATATCTTTGTTGTATTTAATAATTTTGGTTGACAGTTACTTATTTCCAAGGCTGAAATACATCATTCTATGCAGTTCTGGATGTTAAGAATTCTTCCTAGAAGTCTGATGATATTTTAATGAGTTTGCATATGTAATTTGCCTTTTTATAAAAACTGCTACTTTTAATGCTTTCTCCTGCAACTTTAACATTAGTTCATTAAAATATGTGTATGAGTAGTTTTTTTCTTTTGCATATATGTCTGTGTACCAAATCCATGTCTGGTGCCTGTTGATGCCAGAAAGGATTTGGATCCCCTGGAACTGCAGTTACAGATGGTTGTGATCTGCTGTGTGTATGCTGGGAATCAAATCTCAGTGGAAGAAGAAAACCAGTGCTGTTAACCACTGGACCACTTCACCAGCTTTCAGTTTTAACATTTTAATGTCTTGGGGAAATTTTCTTCATGATGGTACCTATTTGGGGTATTTAAATGCTTCTTGTGGGCCAGTGAGATGGTTTATCAAATAAAAAAAGAGATAACCAGATGGCAAAAGACAAGCGCAAGAACCTAAGCAACAGAAACCAAGGCGACTTGGCATCATCAGAACCCAGTTCTCCCACCTCAGCAAGTACTGGATACCCCAACACAATGGAAAATCAATATTTGGATTTAAAAATTACATCTCATGTTGATAGAGAATTTTAAGAAGGACATAAATAACTCCCTTAAAAAATACAGGAGAACATAGGTAAACAAGTAGAAGCCCTTAAAGAGGAAACACAAAAATCCCTTAAAGAGTTACAGGCAAACACAACCAAACAGGTGAAGTAATTGAACAAAACAATCCAGGATTTAAAAATGGAAATAGAAACAATAAAGAAATCACAAAGAGAGACAACCCTGGAGATAGAAAACCTAAGAGAGAGATTAGGAGTCATAGACACAAGCATCACCGGCAGAATACAAGAGATTGAAGAGAGAATCTCAGGAGCAGAAGATACCACAGAAAACATTGACACAATAGTCAAAGAAAATGCAAAATACAAAAAGCTCTTAACCTAAAACATCCAGGAAATCCAGGACACAATGAGACAACCAAACCTAAGGATAATAGGTATAGAAGAGAGTGAAGACTCTCAACTTAAAGTGCCAGTAAATATCTTCAACAAAATTATAGAAGAAAACTTCTATAACTTAAAGAAACAGATGTCCATAAACGTATAAGAAGCCTACAGAACTCCAAATAGATTGGGCCAGAAAAGGAATTCCTCCCATCACATAATAGTAAAAACACCAAATGCACAAAACAAAGAAAGAATATTAAAAGCAGTAAGGGGAAAAGATCAAGTAACATATAAAGGCAGACCTATCAGAATTACATCAAACTTCTCAACAGAGATTATGAAAGCTAGAAGACACCGGAAAGATAGCATACAGATCCTAAGAGAATACAAATAGCAGCCCAGGTTACTGTATTCAGCAAAACTCTCAATTAACAGTGATGAAGAAACCAAGATATTCTATGACAAAACTAAATTTACACAATATCTTTCTACAAATCCAGCCTATAAAGGATAATAGATGGAAAACTCCAACACAAGGAGGGAAACTACACCCTGAAAAAGAAAGTTGCAGATAATTTTAAGACTGGCACATTGATTCTTGTTAGCTGGCATTCAAGTTATTAGTATGGGGGGTCATGGGCTTTTGCAGGTGTCAAGTGGAATTGTTCTTATATTTTTGTGTGCGTCTGTAGAAATTTAAACACTGGTTGGAATGAATGTATCTTCCAGTTTTTTATTTTTTTCTGTTTCCCATTGTTTAAAATAATGTTTTAAAATGTGGGTGTCCTTAGTGGATAATCTTTGCTTTAGCTTAAGATCCTCTTGATGGGACTCAGGGTGTCTGTTTACCATCACCCCTCCCCCAGTCTTTGCACCCTCCAAATTGAGTTCAGGTCGTCTTCCATAGCATGTTCACATCCTTTCCCTGTTCTTCTCTTTCTTAGTCATTAGAGGAGAGCTCTTTAAGGTATTGTTTTCCTGGCAAAGTGGTTTGATGTAAAGTTTCTTCCTTCTTGTCCCAGTGTGGTGTGGACACCTGGCACCAGGAGGTCCTTGCCTACTGTTCATTTCATACTGTCTATAGATCTGCCATCTAATAATTCATTGTTGCTAATGTCATTCATAAGAGATACATGTTCATTACTTCATTTCCTCATAAGAGGCACCACATTCAAATGCCACCACATTGGAGATTTGCAGTTGGCATATAATTTTTTGGAACAAAAAAATAACTAGTCCATAGCACATGCTACAGTCATTATAGGAGCCTCAGACACTCACTTCTAGGTGACTTCAAGTGTTGTGTTTTGGCTTTTGATGGAAAGGCAGACTTGAGGGTTATGGTCCAGTTTAGAAACCAGAGTAGTACAGTCCTAGAAACTGGAACTTACATCAGCGGAGCTGAGTCATGGTACCACAGAAGGCAGCAGGAAGGTCACATTGGTACCTGGGAGGAGAAACCAGGAGGAAGATTGAGCTCTAAAATGGTTTGAGGCAGCATCCAATTTGCTGGAAGATGAAGCTCCTGTAATTGCAGATCATTTGAGATCATCTAATTGTGTGTAGAGGGGCAGAGGGTAGGTGTGGGTAGGCTGGATAGACTCAGACCCAACAGAGAATGCCTGGGTCCTGTTCTCTTTTTGCTCTCTGCTATTGGCAATCTCTGTGATTGGACTTAGACCCCTGATTCCTCATTCTGCACAGTGTCTTATTCATCCCGGTTGATGAGTGGGAGGATTACTATGCAAAAGGACCTCATTCCTAGCAGATTGCTTCCTGGTCACATCTCAGAAGCATAGTCTCCTCCACCCTGCCTTTTGATATCACAGTAAGAGTGGATTCCTTCAAGAATGCCATTACTGTGCCTCTGGCTTATTGCTATTTCTGCTTTAGTGATAGTTCCTTTCCTGACTCTCTCTGTTACCCATTTCCCACTCTACTACCCTACTTGGGGCTGCCTATAGCTGCAGTCTCGTGCTCTAGGTAGCCATTATGGTATCTGAGGTTCCATCAGATCAGGGCCCTTCAACGTTGTGTATCTAGGGCACCTCTAGGCTTGAAGACATCACGGTTAGCACAGTCTAGTTGATTATCATTGTAAACTGTTGCTACATGTCATACTATCCATTTTCTACCATTCTTTATCATACTGAGTAGTGTAGCCCGCATTACTGAAATCCTGTTGTTTTCTATTTCCCAATGAGCTTGGCTGATGGGGGAACTAACAGAAGGTGGAGAGAACCAATTATTGTACTCTTCATGGCTAGCAGCACCTTCTCCATGGCCCCACAACTGTGAGTTGTGCGCAACCATTTGTTTTTGTGTCCCCCTACCTGACTAAATGCCCTAAACCTTTACCTTATTTGTGGTTCATTTCTGAATGCCTTTGTTTGAATGACATTTGTCATGACATGTCATTACCCAAAAATGTTGGGTTCCCATGCATTTATTACTGAAAAGTCATTGGGGGAGTGTCTTGTGTAATTCCTCCCATTTAGGAGCACAGTTCTGACTTCACTTAGTGCAATGATAAGATTCAGGCTAATGCAGCATCTCTAAGTACTCAGCTGCCTCCGTATCCTTAGAAACAAGATGTTTCCTGCTTAATCAGTGCTGATAGCCCTTCACAGAACAAAGCTTTGTCAAAGGAAGGGAGCTCCTTTTCAGAGGCCAAATATTCTTAAGGAAATTCCTAACTGTACCGACTTCAGGCAGAACATAAATCTCTGAACACCATTTTCTTACTGAAAAAAAAAAAACCCAAAGATCAGGTCACCAATTTTGTAAAATCGGTAGTTATTTTAAGCACTGAAAGGTACATATCCGGTAGAGGAGCCAGCCTCTAGATTATTCTCTAGAATATTTACAGTTGGAGAGGCCCTGGCTCCTTTCTCTTTGGCCTAAGGTTACATCCTCTCTCTTCTTTGCCTCCACTCACCTGTTTCAGAATTTGGATGTTTCTGCCTGATGTTTTTTATTTATTTATCTATTTTTTATTTTTTCCTTATTAATTTGAGTATTTCTTATTTACAATTCGATTGTTATTCCCCTTCCTGGTTTCCGGGCCAACATCCCCTTAACCCCTCCCCCTCCCCCTCCCCCTCTATATGGGCTACCACCCTCCACCCAACAATCACGTTCACTGGGGGTTCAGTCTTGGCAGGACCAAGGGCTTCTCCTTCCACTGGTGCCCTTACTAGGCTATTCATTGCTACCTATGAGGTCGGAGCCCAGGGTCAGTCCGTGTATAGTCTTTGGGTAGTGGCTTAGTCCCTGGAAGATCTGGTTGGTTGGCATTGTTGTTCATATGGGGTCTCGAGCCCCTTCAAGCTCTTCCAGTCCTTTCTCTGATTCCTTCAACGGGGGTCCCAATCTCAGTTCAGTGGTTTGCTGCTGGCATTCGCCTATGTATTTGCTGTATTCTGGCTGTGTCTCAGGAGAGATCTACATCCTGTCAGCCTGCACTTCTTTGCTTCATCCATCTTATCTAGTTTGGTGGCTGTATATGTATGGGCCACATGTGGGGCACTGCCTGATGTTTGATTGACACTGTTTTAGTCCAGTGTGGATGCTGGGTTAGGGACAGGCCACTCCCGCTAGACCAGGATGATCCTGTACCAGTTTTGAAGATAGAGGTGGAATAACTGTTTAGATCTATTATTAACCTGGTGATGGTCTAATTTCAGGCCAGTGTTCATGTCCTCCTGAGCAGATACTGAAGGGACAGGAAGAAAAGTTGACAAATCCCCCTACCTATGTACCCATTTCTCTTGCCTTCCATTTTCTCAGGGTAGATCTGGAAAAAGAAGAAAGGAAATGAAAAAGATGATGGAATAACTTGTAAAAGTCAGCCACTGTGGTAGGATGTTTACAGACACAGTCCCACCTTAGTTTTTCCAGGCCTCAATCATCTCCATGGACAGGGAGTAGAACCCAGCCTCAGAGCAAGGTAGTACACTGTGGGAGAGAACATGGTTGCTGAAGATCTCAGGCCTGAATTTTCTGGTTTTATTGAACTACAAAATCATCACTATCTTTGTTTCCAAGGACCTTTTCCTTACTTTCTCATAAGGTAAGGTGATGGGGGACATTTCACTTCTGCTTTTCCTCAGCCTCCTATGGTCAAGGGTGGATACTCTTTTCTGCTTAAAATTCTCTTTTGCCTTTGTTGTCTTTGGCTATGCTGGAAGAGCATTCTGGTACCTGCATGTTGGCTTCTTTGCTTATTAGGTGTCTTTGAGCTTTTCCAGAAGTAACATAATAATCTACAGAGATGAGAGAACATGATAGGAAAGGTTTGTCTGTAACGCAAGTCTGTGACCCATATGGAAATATCACCTCATGGAGGCAACTCAAAGTAAAAATGTCCCCTGCTCTGTGGGTCATATCTAAAGCTACTCTTCAGTAACCTTAAACCAGCTCCATTTCCATTTCAGACAGTGTTAATTTTTCACTGAAGATAACATCACTCACCTCGACAGCTTCAAATCTACTTCAGTTTTGTCACTTGCTTTTATACATATGTAGTATTTGATTAATTTCTAATTCACTTACGATGAATAAAATAATGTCTAATTATGTTAACATGAAGAGTTGGGCCAAACATCTGTAACCATCCCACTGGTAATTTATGGGCTATTTGTATGAAGGAGACATGGCTGACATGGTGGCTAACTTTGCCTTAGAACAATGTGAGTTTGTAGCCACAGTACTATGGAGCGCTGAGGATGTAGTTCGGTTGATAAAGTGTTTGCATAACATGTATGAAGCCCTGGGGTGGACACCTACCCCTGGTCACACAGTCTAGGTGTGGTGGTGCACATTTGCCCTCCCAGTCAGTGGGAGAGAGAGGCAGCAGATCGGAAGGTCAAGGTTATCCTTGAGTGCACGTTAGAAGCCAGTATGGGAAATGAGAGAACTGGTGTCAAGATAAACAAACAAACAAACAAACAAACAAACAGGTGCAATAAAGACAGCTAAAGTAAACTCCTGTTTCCTGTATCTTGTGATTGAAAACTAATATTTTATGAACAGCATGTTTGAGGCAATTGGCTTCAAGTTTTTACTTACATTAATTTTCTTCTTTCAAAGAAGGAGAAGAATGACATGAATCTCACTTTTCCTTAGGATAGACAATTGCCAGCTTCTTGAGTTGTGTGCGCATGTGTGAATTTATGTATTTATGGGTGTCTCCTTTTTCTCCTCTCCTTACCACTGCTACTTACTAGTCTTGTGTCCCTGAGCAAGCTGTTGAACATCCAAGAACCTACTCTTGTGCCATTTGTGGTGTCACCGTCAACACTGATTCCTGTCCTCTGGGGCACTTGGCAAACATCTGGCGACATATTTGATGGTCACTTTGCATCCAGTGGTTAGAAGATAAAAATGATCTCTCTCATTCTTTCCAGGATTCCATGATCTCGTTGAGGAACCTGTCAATTTATGGATTCTATTTTTAAACAGGGGAAATAGCAATAAGGGTTTTAGATTCTGGTTGACTGGATTTTTAAACACAGATCGGTTCTTAGGAGATATCAACCCTTCTTTATAGTTCTTTGGGGAATATCAACTCTTCTTTATACTCAGTGCTTCTCAGCCTCTGGGTACCTTTAAACTCCTGATGCCCAAGTACATTCAAGCCAGTTAAATGTTATTTTTCTAGTGGGGATTTGATATATATCCAGAGGGATGGAGGGAGGGGGGAGGAAGAGAGGCAGCTGTGAGAGGAAGACAGACAGAGAGACAGAGACTAATCAGGACACAAGGGAAAGAGAGATCAAGGAGACTTGCTACATAGTTCAAGCTAGTTTCAAATTCATGGCAATCTTCTTGATTCAGCCTCATCAATACTGGGGCTGCACCAATGCCTGTCAGAATCAATAATACTTAACTTCCAATGGAAGCCAGGTTTGGGAACCAACGCTGTATATTCATGACCTTTAAATGTCTCTTTGTGTCAGAATCTGTTGGAGGGCTTGGTGAAAACACAGGTGTCAGGTCTGCCCTCTTTCAATGACCTGTGACCTCTTTGAGCTTTGCTAACCCTACAAAAGAATTTTTGTCAACACAGTTGTTGAGAATTGTGACTCTGTTTTACTCTTATTTATGATTTATTGTGTATGCACAATTTTCAAAATATCCGCAATTCCCGCTTGAAGACTCCCCCTAGCGTATATAGGGGACTAGTGCATCCACACAGTTCATTACTGGATAGAGAGTTCTCCATGTCCTCAAGATACTTACCCTGGCTTCTCACAGCCATTTATTTTTATTTATTTACTATTTTATTTTAAGTATTTCTTTCTGACAATGGCCTCAAGTCTACCCTAGAGTAATTTCTTAGTTATAACTAGAAAATGTTGTCAATTTGCAGCTATATACAGTCCAACTATGACACATACTGTATCTCACCCATAAGGGACATAGCAGCTCTTTAATTAAAATCTCAGGCCAAGTGACTTTCTGTATACAGATCTACTTGTTCATCTGTATGGTTTTCCAGCCTTTGGATTGCTGAATATTGGATTCTTTGAAGTGGTTTTCTTTTCATTGTTAAAACAGCTTTCCTGGTCCAGAAACCAATCCTCATAGAACACCGCATGTTTTGAGATGTATGTAGACACGTAGCATTCTAGCAGAGGTTAACTAGGAGGTTAATAATGACAAGGTTAATAAGAACTGTCTGCCTGTGCAATTCCCAGCTAGAAATGTATGTTAGGAGCTTGCGAGAAAGTTTTGGAGCTAGAAATATAGATTTGGAAAATTTTACTCTAGAAGAGAGATTTTTACTTTTTGGCCAGGTAAGCCATTTAAAATAGGCAGATTAAATCACTTTTTAAGTAATGGCCTCGGCTTTCTGCTCCTCCCTGTTCCAGAGACAGCCGCATCTTCTCGTGCAGTGCCAACCTCATCTCATAGACAAGATGGTGAAGGTCGGTGTGAATGGATTTGGTCATATTGGGCGCTTGGTTACCAGGGCTGCCTTCTGCTCTGCATCTGGCAAAGTGGACATTGTTGCCAACAACATGGTTCATTGACCTCAACTACATGGTTTACATGTTCCAATATGACTCTACGCATGGCTATTTTTCCTGGAGCCAATTTGAGACTTAAAGTAGTTAAATCTCCAGTGTTATTATTATTGTTTGATATTGTTCTTGAGACAGCCTCATCTCTGTAGCCCAAGGTGGTGTGGAACTCACCATGTATAACAATCTGGCCCTAATCTTGTGATGATCCTCTTGAGTGCTAGGATTACAGACATGCGACTCCATGTCCAGCATTTTTCGGCACCTCAGAATAAAACCATTCTGCTTGGCTTTAGCCATAAAGGGACATTCACTGTAGCTCTACCTTAATCTTTCTTCTCCTTAACCAATAATTATACAACAAAGGGATTTAGAGAAGGAAGACGGTATGTTCAATGGCTCCACTCTATGGTTAAGGTATACCAGAGCGACTGTTCGTGACTTTGTTAGCTCACTGAGCATGGCAGCTAGAGTAAGCGTGAGGTTGTCACTCAGAAGAGGGGGGTATTGTATTCCACCAAATGAAGCCTGTAACAAATGCAGGCAGTTGTTTGAATATCAAGGGTTTACTGGAGGAGAGAACTGGTTACCTTTGAGTCTGGCCATGACCGTGAGTGGTGTCTTGGTAACTGCTAGGAAAACTGTTTGGTGACCTTTTCTATGATCTGTGGCCTGCAGTGCCTGTACATGGGAGGTATGAAAGAAAGACGTCGTTTCCTTCCACCCTCGGTCAGAGAGTTGACACACAGGCGTGGCAGGGTGTGTCGTTTGCCTCATGGGCTGAGCTCTCTTTCCCACCCGTGCCCAGGAAATTTGTTGGCTGTCCTGGGATTTGTGTCCTCTGCCTCTTTCCTTTGGAATAGCAGAAAGTCACACACCCCAGGTTTATTACTTGGGCCTTTTGCGGTGCCATAGAAGAATACAGCCCTGGGTGGGGTAGGGTGGTGTTTTAAAAATGATAATCTGGAGGCTGGAAATCTGTGATGAGGTATCAGCATGGCTGGGTTCTCAGGAGGACCCTTTTTCTAGCACACTCGGTGCTTGCTTACAAGGATGGGAAATCTAGGATGACCACCCTATACTGCGAGTCTCATCTGACCTTAATTATCCCCTAAAAGTCCCATCTCCAAATCCTACCACACTGGGGCTGAGATGTTTAATGTTAAAAATTGGGTAGATATGGATTAATTTGCAGCAAATCAGCCTCTTAGACATAAACTTTGGAACTCTTAGAAGAGGTAGATCTTATTAGGCTTTTTACATACCAGACAGATTCTAGGTTACTTAGTTTTTTTTTCTCTTTATTTTATCTCTTTAAATTTATTTTAATTTTTTATTGGATTTTTTTTTGCATTTCAAATGTTATTACCTTTCCTGTTTTCCTGTCCATAAGCTCCCTATCCCATCCCCCTCCTACTCCCTTTTGTCTATAAGGATGTTCCCCCTCCCCAACCAGCCCCTCTTCCTGCCTCCCCACCCTGACATTCCCCTACGCTGGGGGCGTCCAACCTTAGCAGGACCAAGGGCTTCTCCTCCCATTGGTGCCCAACAAGGCCATCCTCTGCTACATATGCAGTTGGAGCCATGGGTCTATCCATGTGGTATCTTTGGGTAGTGGTTTAGTCCCTGGGAGCTCTGGTTGGTTGGCATTGTTGTTCTTATGGGGTTGCAAGCCCCTTCCTTCAGCTCTTTCAATTCTTTCTCTAATTCCTCCAACAGGGACAATGGTCTCAGTTCAATAGTTTCTCCTAACATTCGCCTTTTTATTTGTCATGTTCTGGTTGAGCCTCTCAGGAGACAGCTATATCAGGCTCCTGCCAGCATGCGCTTCTTGGCTTCATCAATATTGTCTAGGTTTGGTGGCTGTATATATATGGGCTGGATCACCGCCATTCCTTCAGTTCCTGTTCCAAACTTTGTCTTCATATCCTCCCCTATGAATATTTTTGTTCCCCCTTTTAAGGTGAATTGAAGCATTCGCTCTTTGGTCATCCTACTTCTTGAGCTTCATGTGGTCTGTGAATTGTATCTTGGGTAATCGAGCTTTTGGGCTAATATCCACTTATCAGTGAGTACATACTGCCATCCATTTGCCTATGAATTTCATGATGCCATTGTTTTTGATAGTGGAGTAGCACTCCATTGTGTAGATGTACCACATTTTCTGTATCCATTCCTCTGTTGAAGGGCATCTGGGTTCTTTCCACCTTCTGGCTATTATAAATAAGGCTGCTATGAACATAGTGGAGCACGTGTCTTTGTTCTTTGTTGGAGCATCTTTTGGGTATATGCCCAAGAGAGGTATAGCTGGGTCCTCAGGTAGTGCAATGTCCAATTTTCTGAGGAACCTCCAGGCTGATTTCCCGAGTGGTTGTACCAGTCTGTAATCCCACCAAAAATGGAGGAGTGCTCTTTTTTCTCTATATCCTTCCAGCATCTGTTGTCACCTGAGTTGTTGATCTTAACCATTCTGAATGGCATGAGGTGAAATCTCAGGGTTGTTTTGATTTGCATTTTCCTGATGACTAAGGATGTTGAACATTTCTTTAGATACTTCTCAGCCATTCAATATTCCTCAGCTGAAAATTCTTTGTTTAGCTCTGTACCCCATTTTTAATAGGTTTATTTGGCTCTCTGGAGTCTAACTTCTTGAGTTCTTTGTATATTTTGGATATTAGCCCTCTATTAGATGTAGGATTGGTAAAGATCTTTTTTCTAATCTGTTGGTTGCTGTTTTGTCCTAATGACAGTGTTCTTTGCCTTGCAGAAGCTTTGCAGTTTTATGAGGTCCCATTTGTCAATTCTTGATATTAGAGCATAAGCCATTGGTGTTTTGTTCAGGACATTTTCCCCAGGGCCTATGTGTTGGAGTCTCTTCCCCACTCTTTCTATTAGTTTTAGTGTATCTGGATTTATGTGGAGGTCCTTGATCCACTTGGACTTAAGCTTTGTACAGGGCAATAAGTATGGGTCAATTTGCATTCTTCTACATGCTGATCTCTAGTTGAACCAGCACCATTTGTTGAAAATGCTATCTTTTTTCCATTGGATGGTTTCAGCTTCTTTGTCAAAGAACAAGTGACCATAGGTATGTGGGTTCATTTCTGAGTCTTCAATTCTATTCCACTGATCTACCTGCCTGTCTCTGTGCCAGTACCATACAGTTTTTATCACTATTGCTCTGTAATACTGCTTGAGGTCAGGGATGGTGATTTCCCCAGAAGTTCTTTTATTGGTGAGGATAGTTTTTGCTATCCTGGGTTTTTTTGTTATTTTGATGAATTTGCAAATTGCTCTTTCTAACTCTATGAAGAATTGAGTTGAAATTTTGATGGGGATTGTACTGAATCTGTAGATTTCTTTTGGCAAAATGGCCATCTTTACTATATTAGTCCTGCCAATCCATGAGCATGGGAGATCTTTCCATGTTTTGAATTTTTTTCAATTTCTTTCTTCAGAGACTTCAAGTTCTGGTTATATAGATCTTTCACTTGCTTGGTTAGAGTCACACCGAGGGATTTTATATTATTTGTGACTATTGTGAAGGGTGTCATTTCCCTAATGTCTTTCTCAGCCTGTTTATCCTTTGAATAGAGGAAGGCTACTGATTTGTTTGAGTTAATTTTATACCCAGACACTTTGCTGAAGTTGTTTATCAGGTTTAGTAGTTCTCTGGTGGAACTTTTGGGATCACTTAAGTGATCTATCATAGCATCTGCATATAGTGATATTTTGACTTCTCCCCTTCCAATTTGTATCCCTTTGACCTCCTTTCATTGTCCAATTGCTCTGGCTACTACTTCAAGTAGCATATTTAATAAGTAGGGAGCCTTGTCTAGTCTCTGATGTTAGTGGGATTGCTTCAAGTTTCTTTCCATTTAGTTGGCTACTGGTTTGCTGTATATTGCTTTTACTATGTTTAGGTAAGGGCCTTGAAATTCTGATCTTTCCAAGACTTTTAATATGAAGGGAGTGTTGAATTTTGTCAAATGCTTTCTTAGCATCTAATGAGATGATCATGATTTTTTTTCCTTTGAGTTTGTTTACATAGTGGACTACATTGATGGGTTTTCATATATTGAACCATCCCTGCATCCCTGGGATGAAGCTTACTTGATCATGATGGATGATCATTTTGATGTGTTCTTGGATTTGGTTTGCAAGAATTTTATTGAGAATTTTTGAGTATTCACAAGGGAGATTAGTCTGAAGTTCTCTTTTTTTGTTGGGTCTTTGTGTGGTTTAGGTATAAGCATAATTGTGGCTTCATAGAAGGAATTGGGTAGTGCTTTTCCTGTTTCTATTTTGTGGAATGGTTTTGATAGTATTGGTATGAGGTCTTCTATGTAAGTGCTTTCTTCCTGTTTATTAGTTTAAATTCCTAAAAGATTTAAACATTAAACAGTTGTTTTGGTAGAGTGGCAGATTAGATGCCACATCTGTGATATGGGATGAAAAATATTTAACATGATTTCCTCTCACTCTTCCTTGACATATCCCTCCCTTAATGGCCTCTTTCTAGGTATTCCATGTTGAACACACAAAATAAGAGACTAGAAGTTTGGATCCACGTATAAAGAAGAACATTTTACTTCTCTTTCTGGGCCTGGGTAACCTCACTCAATATAATATTCCCACTTTTTATCAAGTTATTTTTGATAAAATTACATTTTCTGTATAGTGGAGTAAGATTCTTATACGTACATGCCCATTTTATATTCATCTTTAAGTGGAGATCTAGGCCAGTTACATTTTCTTTCTTTTATTTAAAAAAAGATTAATGCATTAATTAATTTCATGTATATGAGTGCACTATAGCTGTCTTCAGACACACAAGAAGAGGGTATCAGATCCCATTACAGATGGGCACTATGATGAGGCACTATGTGGTTACTGAGAATTGAACTCAGGATCTTCAGAATAGCAGCCAGTGCTCTTAATCTCTGAGCCATCTCTCCAACCACTGGTAACATTTTCTAGCTATTGTGAACAGATAAGCAGTGAACAAGTGAGCGAGTATTCCTGGAGCAGGATTTTGAGCCAAGACATGGCTGGGTCTTGTGGTAGATCTATCTGTAGCATTTGATGAACCCACAAACTGATTTCTGTGGGGACTTATCTGTTTTTATTTTCAGCAGCAGTGAATAGGGGCTTCTATTGCATAATCCTTACCTACATATGATTTCTTTATACCGTTTTGACTGAGGTAAGATCAAGGTAGTTTTAATTTTTATTTCCCTTATGGCTAAGGAATAGCTTTAAATGTATTTATTAACCATTTATCTTTTTTGTTTTGAGATTCCCTGTTCAGAATCTGTAGCTCGTTTTGATGGTATTGCTTGTTTTCTTGATGTCTAATCTTTTGTGTACTCCAGATATTTATCCTCTGTTGTGTGGACAGCTGGCAAAGACTTTCTCCTAGGCTGTAGGCTACCTCTTCACTCAATCTGCTGTTTGCCTTTTAGTTTCATGAGGTCCTATTTGTCAAGTGTTGATTTTATATCTCAGAGTGATTATGGTCCTGTTTGGAAAGTCCTTACTTATGCCTATGTGTGGGAGGGCACACTTTATATTCACTTTTAGCAGTTTCAGAGCTTCAGTCGTTAGAGCAAGGACGTTAATCTATTTGGAGTTGGTTGTTGCTGTACAAGGTGGGAGATAAGGGCCTAGTGGATATCAAGCTTCCAAATACCATTTGTTGAAGGTGCTGTCTTTCCTCCAGGCGTATCTTTGGCATCTGAGACTAAGTAATGGATGCCTGTTTGACTGTAAACAAGGCTTTTACATTAACTCATGTAAGACTTAGGGATCATGGGAAAGGAGGTTGAAAGCATATACCAAAAGTAGAGAGAAGGCCACAGAATGCCATCTTCTAGGGGAGACACAGTCATTACAATCATCAACTCATAGCAGCCCTGAATGCTTGACTTGGGGCTTCGCAAGCATGAACCTGTCAGCAGTAAGGCATGGATCTAGGAGGGACCCAGGACCGGTTTACTTCATTGCTAAATTATTTACTTCTAGTTGATTCAGGAAGAGGGACCCCACCAAGACCCAATGGATAGTTCCAATATAGTGTTCAGATGACCCTAGTGAAGCTAGACGTGTCATAAAAACAAATGGAAAGTTATGAGTGTCTAAGAGACAGGTAGAGATGAAGGGAGGAGGACAGGAAAAGCTAAAGAGATGATTTTTTTTTTAAAGAAGTAACCAAACTGACAATCAGCTATACCATGCTGCTTGAGCCAGACTTGAGTCTTGAGTGCACTGTACCTGCCGGGGAAATCTTCTCATGAATGCTGCAAAGCAAAAGAGAGAGAGAGAGAGAGAGAGAGAGAGAGAGGATGGTAGAGGTGCAATAGCAATGGAATTCAGGAAAGCAAAGAGGCAGCGTATGCCGAGGTACCTCCATCCTTTTAAATTTTTTTCTTTTAATTTTCGACACCCTTATCCATCAAGGAAGTTCAAGTTAAAACTACCTTGAGATTTTATCTTTCCCTTCCTGCCACAGTGTCTAACATGAGGAAAAACAAATGCTGGTAAGGCTGTGGAGAAAGAGGAACACTTACACATTGCCAGTGAGAGTATAAGCTGGTATAGCACCATGGAAATCAGTAGGGGGGGTTCTCAAAAAGCAGACCCACCCTACGATGCAGTTGCATCACTCCTGGATATATACCTAGAAAATTCAAAGTTGCAACAAGTGGACACTTGCATTTCTCTGAATGAAAACTAGAAGGTAATAAAAACATTGAACCCTTATTAGATAAATGGCTACAAATGTTTTATGCATAGTCAGGGGCTATCTATTCTGTTGGCTGTTTCCTTGGCTGAGAAAGCTTGCATTCTGTGTAATTTTGCTTCTGTTTGCTGGGCTTTGGAGGCTTTGAAGTCAATCACTGGCCAGACGAAGTCAGATTCTTTATCAAGCATTTCATCCTTGATATATATATATATATATATATATATACATATATATATATATATATACATATATATATATATCATGCATTTGCATGTAGATATTTAATTTCTCCAATGTTGTTTATTAAATAATTTGTATTTTTAAACTTAATATGGGTTCATAGCACTTTTGTTGAAAATCAGTTTATCATAAACATATAGATTTGTTTCTGGGCTTTCTATCCTACTCTGTTGGTCTGTATGCCTATTTTTATGCCAGTGCCAGACTGTTTTGATTACTATAGCTTTGCTGTTGTCTTTGTTAGACTTTTATTGCTGTGATAAAGCACTATGATAAAAATCAACTTGGTGAAGAATAGGTTTATTTCAGCTTACAACTCTCAGGTTGTACTTCATTACTGAGAGAAGTTAGGGCAAGAACTTGAGGCCAGAACTAAAGCAGAAATCATAGGGGAACACAGCTTACTGGCTTGTTCCCCAGTGACTTATTCATCTTGCCTTATAGTACTATTCAGGATCCTGGGTAGGCCCAGGGAAGTCACCACTCCAGTGAGCTGGATCCTCCAATATCTATCATTGAGCAACAAATTGCTTTACCAACTCACCTCCAGTCAATCTGATGGAGGCATTTTCTCATTGTGTTTCTGCTTATCAATTAACTAGTCTGTCATACTGACAAACACAGTCAGATCAGTAGCTTATTTTGAAGTGAGATAGTATAATCCTTCCAAACCCATTCTTTCATTCACGATCACTTTGCCTCTTCGTGGTCTTTTCTGATTTCATGTGAACTTTGGGATTCTAAAATCATATATCGTCTTTAAATAAAGTGCTATTGGGGTTTTGGTGGGGTTCATTAACTCTTACATCTCTTTCTGTACAATGGACATTTTAACAACCTTATTTCTTCTACTCGGTGAGCACGAGCTTTTCATGAGTCTGAGACACCAGCCCAGCTCTGAGCAGGGACACAATGAAATCTGACTTAGCTTTTGGAGTGCAGCTTGCTTGAGAGCAGTGTCCTAGGAGAAGGAACAGTGCGTGATAAGACTGAGAGGCAAGTGGGGGGGATCAGAAGCTACCTGGAAAGGCAGGAGTGCACAGTGCATGGAATAGAGGGCGAGACCCTAGGAACAGCAACATTGCTGTGAGCACGTGAGGTCTGTCACCCTGGACGCTCATACTTCTCTGTCTCCATCCCTCCTAGGGCTTCAGATTTAGGAACATGACCCCTGATTGCAAGCTGTACTTTTCCCTCCACTCATAGACTTTGTCCGTTTTCTCCACAGGAAGTTCTCCTTTGTTTTTATGAACTTTTCTAAAACTGAGAAATGAGGGCTTTAGTTGTTTAAACAATGTGTTTTCTCTCCCAGTTTGGTCATAATTTTGCTTTTATTGTTTGTCAGAAACCGTTGCCATGTAAAAAAAGAGCTACAAAATTCACAGTTATTATTTTGCTTGACTTGGCTCCAAAGATATAAAATGGAACCTGGTGTCAGAGAAGTTTATATAACAAACTATTTGCTGGAGTTATTGCTTCATTCTGAGATCATTTGGGGGAGCCAAAGGGGATAGATTAATTTGTAAATGTTTAAAACAGTAGTTTGTCAAGGGAAAATGGACTAAGAATGCTCCGAATCTGAAATTCTATCTACAGTTTTGCATACTTATAACAAAATGATCTTTGCTATGTGAGATGGCTATGTTGATAATTAGGCTAGACATTTCCTGCGTTACAATGGGAATTTTACTGAGAAAACAGACAAATATAAGACATGACAGAATAAATATGGAAAGTCTATGTAAGATCACTCAATCTAGTCTTTATGCTGAATACTGTTCACAAAGATTGTTCAAGAGGCTGAAGGAACGCCCATTCAGAGCCTGCTCCACATGTGGCCCATACATTTACAGTCACCCAATTAGACAAGATGGATGAAGCAAAGAAGTGCAGGCCGACGGGAACCGGATATAGATCTCTCCTGAGAGACACAGTCAGAATACAGCAAATACATAGGGGAATGCCATCATTAAACCACTGAACTGAGAATGGGACCCCCGTTGAAGGAATCAGAGAAAGGACTGAAAGAGCTTGAAGGGGCTCGAGACCCCATATGAACAACAATGCCAAGCAACCAGAGCTTCCAGGGACTAAGCCACTACCCAAAGACTGTACATGGACTGACCCTGGACTCTGACCTCATAGGTAGCAATGAATATCCTAGTAAGAGCACCAGTGGAAGGGGAAGCCCTGGGTCCTGCCAAGACTGAACCCCCAGTGAACGAGATTGTTGGGGGAAGGGTGGTAATGGAGGGAGGATTGGGAGAGGAACACCCATATAGAAGGGGAGGGGGAGGGGTTAGGGAGATGTTGGGCTGGAAGCCTGGAAAGGAAATAACAATTGAAATGTAAATAAGAAATACCCAATTTAATAAAAATGGAGAAAAAAGAGATAGATTGTTCAATCCCCAAAGCTGGCACTGCTGCCCTGTGGATGTAGAGGTATTATTTTACTCCTTCTTCCATTCCTAAAGTATCTGAGAGAAGCAGCTTAAGTGAAGGCTTCTCTGGCTTGTAGACAAAAGGTAGAGTCCAGCATGACAGGGAAGTCATGAGCATAGGAGCCAGAGGCAGCTGGTCACATTGCATCTGCAGTCAGAAGACAGAGAGGGTGACATCTGCTTCTCCACTTAGCTTCTCCCTCTTAACAGGTTTCTAGTCCACATGATAGTGCTGTCTATATTTGGGGTGAGTCTTCCTTCCTCAGTTAATGTTTTCTAGGACTTCTAAGCTTACAACTTAGAGGTATATTTTCATGATGATAAATCCAGTTGTGTTGACAATAAAGATTAACTGTCACAGGGTCTTTACAGATGTGACTAAATTAAAAATATTGAATTGGGGATATTCTCTTGGATCATTAGGTGAAACTTAGATGATTACAAGAGACAAAGATTGACAGGCAGAAAGATGAATGTGGACAGACAGAATAGGGCAGCCTGGAGAGTGACAGCTTTGAATACCAGGGTAAGGTGGGAGTAATTTCAGAAATGTCTACAGTCACCAGAAGCTGGAAGGGACAAGACATTGAGCCCCTGAAGAAAGCATGGCCCTCCCAACATCTGGACTTAGCCTAGTTACTTGAATCTTTTTAGATGGCAAAATTATAAGCAAATAGCTTGTGAAATTTTGTGATAAGAGATTTTGGACATTAATATGGGAGACTATTTCCTTTAACAAGTTATTTGTGACTATGTGACTGCTTTGGGTAATAATTTATATGTGTAAGCTGTAGTTTTTCAGGCCCTGCCTTGTTTTTCATGCTTTCTTCTATTTAGTGATGAACAGATTTATAGAGGATAGCTTCCTCCTCATTCTAGTTTCTTAGAATTCTTCATAGATACTGAAAAGTAATTAGTTTATGTGGTTTTTTTCAAAGCCAAAGACTCCTGAATTGTTATTTACAAACTGAGAATCAGGAAATCAAGTGGTACAATGAAGCCTTAATCTAGGGGCTGATGGTGGAAATCCCCTGTGTAGATCAGGAGATCTGAGAACCTGGATACCAGTTCCATTCTGATTGACAGCTCCATTGAGACACAGATTTGGAGCTGCCCTTCTCCCTTTTTGCCCTACTCAGAAAAATATGCCCACTCGACATCATTGAGATCAATTCTTAATTCTGTCTATTGAAATGATAAGTTCTTCTAGAAATATGTACATAGATCCAGATAGATGCCTACTCTCTGGGCATCCCTCAGCCTTGTCAAGTCAACACACTAAAGTCAACTTCATACCTGATTCTTAAAATAACTAGTGAGACAATCACCCCTGTTGACTCCTAAAAGACATATGATCTGTAAAAAAATTAATTTTTGTTCTTTCACATTTTCAAAACTTGATTATTTTGTTACCCTTTCCTGACTAGAAAGGACAAAATAGTTAGATGACACTGAAATATTCCTCTGTTCTGTGGTCTTCTCACCCTGAACATTAATATCCACCAAAATCAAAGCAATCTCACATTATTCTTTATAGTTCAGGAGGGTCCCATGAAGTGATAATATATATTCTGAAGTTCTGTCCATGGAAACTTCATGTGGGACTATGCAGGGTGGAAGGTTTTCCTCTCCTAGAAAGGTCCTCAGAGACTTCTACATACTAATGATGTTCATTGAAACTCTCTGAGATGAGGTCACAGTACACACTGAATATGTAATGGACTCTAACAAACAGTTGAGAAAACAGATTTGTGTGTAATTTGCAGATGCCTCTATGACAGGTGAGGGAGGCAGGTGTTAAATGGAGTGGTAAGGAGGTTCCCCTGAGTTTTCCATATTCCTTGTATCCACCCCTGTGTGCATGCGCAAAAGCCATTGTATAGGATTCCGCCAAGAGCTTGACCTTTCTGATGCCTCTTTCCAACACTTTGATTTTGGATGGATTCCACCTGTCAGTTTTCCCAAATATGTTTCCATTTCTGCAATGGTTGTGGTCCCAACCCTAGAGCTTTTGGCACTTGCAGAAACAGGTCCCTGCTTTTTATTACCCATTGTCCTTGGAAAGACTTAAAGTGCTCTTGCAATACCAAGACCACATGAATCTTTATGAGAAGGAGAAAGTTTGCCAACATGGAGAATCAGCATGAGACTTCAAATGACCTAATAAAAAATAAAAAGGAACTTGACTGGTCCCACACTGAATGGGACCTGAAAAACCACTCCATTCTGGCATTATTGAATATCTGTGATAAATCAAAAAAAATGGTTCCCAGTTCATTAGATTGCCCCTCCTTCGCTCCACTCCCTTTTCTATGTAACTTTAAGCATCGACCCCTGTAGCCACGATGCTCTAGATTGTTCCTTTTGACCTCATCTGTGTGGCTTGCTCTGGGACAGTGATATGCCAGCTCTCTGGAGGCACTGACTTCCACTTTTCATTTCCATCTATCAGAGCACTAATAGCCAACTCTCAGAGTTACCACATATTTAATCACTGATTCTTGCAAACTGGAGGAGCCTGCTTCAGTGCATCTCTTCTTTGGGGAAAATTGATATTAACAAATGTAAAACAGAGATATAAAAGTTGCTTGTAAAAATGGACCTGATCACTTCTGCTCCTTAGCCATTGCCATGAGGCTTGCTTGGACCAGCATCCTGAAAGATGATAGGCTGGTGAAGCAGAATCCCAGTTGCCCTAGCCAATCAATGACCATCTGGCCAATGAATTCCAGCTGACACCAGATGCATGATGGGTACACTTCTGCTCTTCCATGTGCTGTGTGTCACGGAGGCCGTGTCAGTGTTTGTTAAGCAGCATCATTTTAGCACACGCTGACTGATACTGTGCTTTGTGGGAGCGACTCGTTAAGGCAGAAGTTTTCTGTTTTGATTCTGCTCTCCTCAGGAGGGCTGTTTGACAGGCATCAGTGATCTCTTTCCTACTTGGGATGGGATCCTCCATGGAGCAACAGAGTTTTCCCTCCAAACTCCAAAAGCCTTTCAAAAATTGCCCCCTGTAATGGCACCTTGGGTGATAAACATCGAGGCTTACTGTGGATGGGTCTCTTGCATTGGGGGTGCTTTGCAAATAGCTAAGTTTTCCAGGAGAAAGGTAGTGAACTTCTCAGGGCTTTCTGATCTTAAGTTTACATATGGCTGTGTTCTCCCTGAGGTAACATAAGACATGAGGCAAGAACTTAAAGAAGGAGAGGTTTATTTTGACTCCGTTTCAAACGCTCCCACCCATGGGCAGTTGGCTAAGTTGCTGGGCCTGTAATGAGACAGAATGTCAGGGTGGGGAGCATATGGCAGGGTATACTGGCCATCTCATGACAACTGGGAAGAAAGGTGAAAGAGAAGAGATGGAGGTCCCAGTATACCTTTCAAGGCCATGCCTCTAGTGACCTGCTTTCTCCAGTGTCTCCTCAACTTTCTGTCTACTCCTGAGAGCCTGTTAAGTCATAAATCCATAAATTAACAGATCTCTTTATAAGGCCAGAGTGGTCATGATTCAGGAACCTCTCAGATGCTCTGACTCTGAACACTGTTATGTTGGGGACCAAATCTTGAACCCACGAATTTTGGGGACCATTTAAGATCAAAAACATAATCATAGTTTTTCTTAAAGTATTGCTTACAAAGGAAGTCACAAGTGGGAGCACCCCAGGACGATAACATGCCCTATATCAGTAAACATTAGCAGATTCTACTGGGAAGTGTCAGCATCTCAGGTTGAGAGAATTGCAGCACTCTTGGCCTTCATTTAGGACTGACAGACAGGTCACCTGCAACAGACAAATTCCAAAGCGACATTCAATTGTAAACCCAAGTTGGAAAGACAAGGGGAATTGGATTTTGATATCTGCTTATAAACTTCAGGCTGGCATTGAGCTTCTGTAGCTGAGGCTGGCATTGAACTTCTAATACCCTTGCTTCTGTCTCCCAAGTTCTAGGAGTACAGGGATACGCCATCATGCTCAGTAGAGAGGTTATAAACTTGGGAACTGGAAATAGCTTTCTCAAATGCTTTCTCCTCTATACAAGGACCTGGAGGAGGGAATAAAAGCCAAAATCATTGCTGATGCAGAGAAAGATGGGCAGTAGATAAGACCTGGCCCTTGCTGGTCAAGCCTAGTACCCACAGCCTTATCAGCACCCTCCCCTCAACCTCCTATAGGGCTCGTGTGCACCTGCCAACACTCAGAATGCACAAATGCACATTACTGGATTTAGTGTACAGCCATGATTAGCATCTTGACTGATTGTGTTTCAGTGCAGCAAGGAGCATGTCTGCTTCCTGGGGGGCAGATGCATTTCTTTGGTGGAGTGGTCTAATGAAGGCTGGTGAAGATGTTTTTGTAAGTAAAACATACAGAATTTTGCCTTTCAAATACAACTAAGCTTTTCCTTCCTGCCCTTGCTTGTCTCATATCTTCCCCATGCCAATGTTATCAATACTTGGGGTTACAGGGGTGTGCTTGCACGTGGGCCTTTCTGTTTCTAAAGAAACTCCCACAGATGTTTTCTACCTCAACCTGAGGTTGTGTTAGGACAGCCTTAACATGCATGAAATGCTCCAGATGTGTTTTTCCTGTTCGGCCCCTTTATCTTGCACCGTGTTGCTGTTTAGGTCTAAAACCTTAACGCTTTGGCTTGAATGCTAGCTAATTCTAAAGGTACTTTCTGCAAGTCTGATTAGAAAATTAACTTCCCATTGTATCTATGCCTAGGGACTTTTTCCTTTTCCATGCATAATCTACTTTTAATGACTCAATAGCATGTATATGAAGTGTGGTATCATCGAGTTTGGGGGTTTACTCTTCTAAGAAGGCTGATGAACTTTGGCCTGTAGCTATCACATTCCCTGAAAGGCAGACGCTATTTGAGGACTGCTGGCATTGCTCAAAGTATCTTGATATTCCCTTCTTATCTTGCTCAGTCGTCTGACTTTCTACAACCTTTGGTTGGTTCCATTTGGTTCGCCTTTAAAAAGTGTCAACGTGTGATGCCACACCATCCCCAGTACTTTGAGTGCCATCAAGAAGCTTTTGTGAAGGTCACATGCGACTGAGGTAGCATCAGAGGCTTGCCAGAGAACCCCAGAAGAGACACAGAATGCCATGATGGTTATAAGACACTGAGATGTGGAGAGAATTTGGCTATGCAAGGAAAAATAACTACAGAGAACACTCAAGCACAAGCCATTGCTACAAGTTAATTGTTTGCACTAGTTTAAAATGGGGTGTTAGGAAGATCCAATTCACAGCTCCAGTGTGTTAAAAGTCCACTTTCCTCGATGTCAAGACCTGGGTATCACTGCTTCTTTGTTTGCATCTACTTGGTAGGATCAATGTGAATCTAATCTCAGTCAGCTATCTGGTATATGTAGGTGGTAAGTTATATCTATCCATATTGGTACTGCTTCATGCCGGCCATTGTTTTAAGTACTAGGTTTATGACAGCGTATAAAGCAAATAAAAACCTGGCCCTCGTGTATCGTTCCTTGTTCAGGACTCAGACAGTATAGAGCAAATAGCTGAACAGTGTTTTGATGCCTGTAAGTGTTATGGGGAAAAAAATCAAGGGAGGAGGTATATAGGAATCCTGGGGCAGGAAAGGTGTGCTTCATTTTACAATGGGGACTTTTTTTTTTTGATCAAGTGATCTCATGAAAATATGAGTATCTGGAGAATATTTTATATTCATTTCATAGGGCTAGTTCAGAGGTCCCAAGGCCCATGTGCTACATGACCTAGGAACGTGGGTTACAGAGGATTTTAGGGGAGAGTAGTATTCCTATGTTTGCAGACAGCAAGGCTTAGGCTACCCACTGTCCTGGGTCACTATAGTGTCAGTCTCCTGGATAACCTGGGCTGGTAGAGGAAAGAGGTTTAGGATCGGTGTCATCGCACTGCTCTGCGTTTTTCTCTTGTTAGAAAGACATCCCGCTAGCAAATGAGAGGGTCAGAAATTGACTCTGGGTCTGTTTAACCTCCAAGTCCCTGCTTTGACTCCCACTGTTATTTGTGATGCACATGGTGAGTGTGTGTGTGGGGATATAGAGAAGGACTACCCATTTCCAATATGTTTCAAAACAAAACAAAACAAAACCAGTATAAGGTGGGAATCTCAAACATTACAGATCCTCCCCTTACTGTGATGTTTGTCAACCTAGACTATTCACTGTCCTCTGTTTGTCCTTCCTGTTCTCCACTTTAGCCTGGTCTGCAGGAAGAGCATAGAAGTAGACAGATTTCCCCCACAGTGAAGAGGTTATCTGTCCCGAATGTTTGAACTGTCTTTCCTTCTGCTTTTCTTCCTTTCATAGGACAAGGAAGCATATCTGGATGAAGAATATCTTGTTTCTCAAAGGGGATGCTGAACGCTCTAATGATGTTTGGACCCAGTAACCTTTCTTGGCCTTGCTACTTCTACTGAGCTCATCATATGGCAACACAATTTACATAAGAAGTGGATCTGTAATAAATTTCCCCCGTAAATTCCTTCCAGCAGCATGCAAACCTTTTTAGTTCCACAGTGCGTGTGCACATAATGATCCCCCACCTGGCTCGGGACTGTTTTATGTGGGAACATTAAACTAATTTTGCTTGGAATGTGGGATGGTTTCTCAAGATGGCGCACCTGACTAAATTGCAGTTCACAAGGCTCTTCTGGAAGATGGATGGATCCCTGGAGGCTCTTTAGGGTTTCCGTTGCCCTCAGAACTTCTCTCAGAACCCAGCTCGTCTCTGACAACCCCCTGCTTCACATTTGGTATCCCTGTGACAGCCACCAAATGATTGGGGAGGGTCAAGAAGTTAAGTGACTTCTTCATGTGCTTCTGCAATCATGGGGTCCAGGCAGGAGTAGGAGGCCGCACAGGTGTTGTGAGCTCCTGTAAGGGTGGGGGAGTGACTAGGACGCTGACAGGGGTGAAAGATCTGTTGGCGTTCTCCACCAGGCCTGGGTGAAACAGCACATTCCACCAATGGTATGGTGAACTCCCTCCATTGTTCATGACACAGAATATGCCTTTCTTCTGGAAGCAAACTGGTCCTGTAGTCTATAGCATAGCAACCACTTGGAGACCTTACAGGGATGGTTTCCAGGGTGTGGCAGTCACATAGGCTATGCATTAACTCTTTCATCTGTCACTTAGCAATGCCACCCCAAACAGAAGCCAGGGATAAATCCAGGGGAAGTTTGCCATTCAAGCAAGGTCTCACTTCACAGAAAAGCTCTAAGAAAGCACAGAGGCATTATGTTTGCAACTGGAGGAAAAGCTAAACCAGGGCAGCCTGGGGGTGTTTGTTGCCTAAATGCTAACCCTCACTATGCTCTTAACTTTCAGAAACTCCAACTGAATCTAAATCTCCTGCTTATGCTTTGTGGAGCATCTCAGCTTAAAGCAAAGCCCCATTATCCTGCTTGATAGAGCTGGGATGATTGCTCAGTTATGAGTCTAGTCAGAAAATGCTGGCATGAAAGAGACTTTAAACGAACAGATGAATAGAGCAATCAGAGAGCCGTCCAATCAGATCTAGGCAGATGAGGACTTCATGCAGCCTCACACCCAGAAATAGACACAGAGTGTTCTGTGACATGTCAAAGTCGCTCATCTGAAGTGCATACATTGTCCTGACCCTCAAACTCGGCTCTCACATGCAATGTTCATACCATCTGCATACAACAGGATGCTCATGTTTACCACTCTGCATTTGTCTTATGCTTCTTCTCATTTGCAAGGTTTTCTGTGTTTAGGTTCTGCTCAAGTAATTTCCGATCATTAAGGCTATTTTTTTGGTGCCTCTTGACCTGGCATGTTTGGATGTCATTTTGGTTGTCAGAGTTGCAGGAACTGGGAATGTTGAAACATCTACTGGGTGGATGCTTAGGACATGGCCACGTATCCTATAGTGCTTAGCATAGCCCGAAATGCCCACAATGGGCTCTGAGAAACCCCATGTAGTCAGGTCCTATACTGTATTGCCTTGTTTTCAGTTCTGGATATAATCTAGATAGCTGAGTCACCCTTGGCACATCTTTCAGGTTTTCTGATTTTTCTCACTTCAAGGTAGTTCATCCAGGTATCTACCCACATATCACCTCTGGGCTACTACTGCTTCAGGTGATAGCTGGACCCAGCTTCCTGGACTCACCCACTATGCTGCAGGTGCCGCTCTCGGTCATAGCAAGACTCAAGAAACTTTTTCCTATTGCTCTAAAGTAGCCCAGTTAGAACTACTGCTTGGATATTACCCTGGGCTCCAGGAAAGACTTTTGCCTACAGGTCCCCTCTCTCCAGTTGAACAGTATGTTTTAGACTCTGGCTCAAGCCCTGGACCCCTCTCATTAGCCTGTTGGCCCTACTCTCTGGGATCTGTCAGTAGAATGCTGCTTCTGATATTTTGTGTGTTTTGTTTGGTTATCTCATTCTCATCTCTTCTGACCTACTAGACTCGATTTCTTTCTTGGAAGAACTCTCCTGAGAGTGACTGTCTTGTTAAGAATAAACTGGTTAAGAGACAGCTACAAGAACATCTGCCACTATGAAGAAGCTTCCTTTGGGTCAATCCTATAGACCTGAGGTTGCTCACACAGTGAGGAACTATCCTATGAGGTTCAGTATAAACAACTATGGTTATCTCCCATGATCTCTGTCAGGACAGAGATAGAGTTTATGGTTACTTTGGGAAAGAAGTCTCAAAAAAATTAGAAAAAAAACCCCCATACTCTAAAAACTTGCACCTTGATTTAAAGAGAAGATGCTAGCACTTTATGTTTCAGAAATGAAAACCAATATCATGTCTTAAGATATTTTTCGGGGCTGAGGATATAACTCAGTTGGTTGAGTGCTTGCTTAATATCCACAAAACCTTGGGTTTGATCTCCAGCACTACATAAACCAGGCATTGTGGTGTACTCCTATAATCCCAGCACTTGGGAGTTGGAAGTAGAAGGACCAGAAGTTTAATGTCATCCTTGGCTGCATAGCAAGGTCAAGGCTAGCCTGGGATTTGGGAGAGCCTCTCTGAAAAGATAAGATGTTTTAATAACTTACAATCATCAAAAGCCCTATTCAGTCATACTTTCATTAAGTCCATTCATAGTTCTGTACCTCTTACTGTATGGCTCAGTGTAGAGAAAATATTTGTGTATTGTATGGATGCATCACTTGTCAATTAAAAAACCCATGACTTACAGGAAAGGGTAGAATAGAAGGTGGGGCATCCAGTATGCAGGAATGATTCTGTGATAGACCCAAGTGTGGGAGAATTTGCCTCAGAATTGAAGAAGAATAGACACATGGAACTTGAGCGGAGGTAAGCCAGTCACATGGCAGAACTTAGAATAAATGAGATATTAAATTATGAGATAGTTGGCAAACATGCCTAGCTATATGACCTAGGTATTCGAGTCTTAGAGTCATTATTCCAGGATCTTAGGACACGAAAGGAAAAACAGCACACTGCAGTTCAGACTCCTTAGCACAATCAACAGAGTGACCTCCGTCCTCCCACCACACACTCAGAATGAACACATACTGCATTTGTCATGTGTCTTCTCCATTGTCATCCTCTCAGATGATGTGCTCCATTCTGTTAAAGTTCAAGGGCTTTAAATAGTTCTGCACTCAACTCTTAGGTTCTTGATGTGTTTGCACCAAGATTTGGACAAGTTTCTGTGATCTCTCTAACTATATTTTCTCACTCCTAAATTTAACACAGTTACAGATCCCCACAGAGTGGTCTTAGGACATGGCCTCATATGCCTCATGATCTTTCAAATCAGTTTTTTAGCCCATATGCTGGGGAAACCAAAGTGATGTCTTGACTGACCTCTCAATCCCCTTCCTTTGCATTATTTAGGGCAATTAGTGCTGTGTGAACTTCTTTTTATGGAGTCTACTTAAGGGAAACCTAAACATATAGCTATCGATTAGTGTTTGTTTTTAAATTCTCACTGGAAAAGTGAGATAACTTTATTGGATTTTGGAGGAAATAAATAAGATTAATAATTTTGAACAACCAAGAACTTCTTTGAAAACTATTGAATCACTAGCAAAACAGTGGCCGAATATGTTAGGACAGGAAGAATAACATGAGAATGTCTTCCCACTCTTTCTACTCCAAGTAGAACACAGACTTTATCCCAGGGTGGGACCCAGGGTCCCAGATTGCTTACCATGATCTGATCTGCTCACTACATTGCTGACCTTTCAACCTAAGTTGCCATGGGTTGGTCCCCAACCCTAGTGACTGTTAGCATCTTCAGTTTCCCACTGCATTCCCCATCTCTGCTGCATCCCCCTGTCTCACTTACTGCTCCTCTTTATTTTGCTCCTTTACTGACTGCATGCAGCTATCCCGGGCTGTTCTGAAAACACTCCAGTACTCTTCACTCATGCACATGTCATCCCTTCCCACTAAACTGTCCCCTCAGCTTAGAATTGGGCTACATCCCTACTGCTACCTGCAGAAATCCCACTCCATCTCTATTGTTTTCTTTGGATTTCTCCAATCAGACAAGACCACTCATTCTCTGAAATCCTAAGCAACTTTACTTTTGTTAAAAGATTGGGTTCTCCTAGAAATTGTAAGAAGCTCTTTATTATGCATCAGTGAAAGTCTGTGTTGGATCAGGACCGTGCGCTGTTCTTCGTATGTCTTGTCTTCATGTCATCATGCTTCCACAATGATCACGCAGGTCTTCTCTCACCACAGGAAACAGATTAAAAAACCATATATATACCTTCCTCAGGATGGATATCGTCAGTCAATGAATGCGCCTTGGGTCATTTTATGTTTTGCAGCATTTTTCAAATAATGCTTACTGTTTGATTAAATCACAAGATATTCTTGTTGAGCAGACTTCAGCTTGTCCTGATTGTGCTGTTTCCAGGCGTTATATCACGGGAATTAAAAGACTTTGGGGAGCAAGTTTCCTTCTTGTTCTTTGTTCCAAGTACTTTTTACTTTCTTGTTTCTATGACAGAATTTTTATGAAGATTAAAATAAGTGAAATAGTGTCTTCTACTAATACTGGATACACTGAAAAATTTCAGTCAATATTAACTTATTATGACAACAGGAAAAAAAGACTCATTGTTCAGTTTGGCAAATAATGAAAAATAGTTCAAGAAACATATTCATTCTCTCTTGATCCAGTTCTTTAAAATAAGGGCGATACTTGGGCATCAGATGAACAGTTGGCTTAGAATAGTTCCCAATATAGAATTGGACAATTTCCCTTTGGACCTTCTGTGTCCCTTTCTGTCTATTCAGGGCTTGCCTCCTCTAGCTGGGCACTGGGACACCTGCCTGGTTGGCATGTTGAAGAGGGTCCAATCTGCTAAAATAATTGAATGCTTCAGAATTTGGCCAACAATAAAGACAGATGTTGTGTAAAGGCTGAGTGAGAAATATGATCTCTTTTTGGATACATTTTGTTACATCCCTTTACTTATTAAAAAAGCGATGTGTGTAACCCCAGTGCCTGTGGAATTATCATTTGCTCTTTACTGTCTGACACATTAAATGTATGTTTTACACTGAAATTAATCCTTACATTGCAATACCTTTAGACTTCATTGAGTTATCAATGCCTGGGTGTATCTTCTGCAAATGTCTTTTTAAAAAGAGAGCTATTGATGAATTAATTCATGTAAATTTCTGAAGTAATCGTAACACTCAGAATGTTTTGCTAAAGGTAAAAATGTGTGGGAATAGGTGGAAATAAAGCTGATAAATTTGTATTGCTTTAAACTTAGGTATGAACCTTAAGAAGCCTCTTATTCTTGTATTTCAACTGTATGTAATTCTTAGCATGGTGTGGTATGTAGTAGTTATCAGCTCAAATATTTGTGATTTATGCATGACTGCCATATCCTATAGTATCAAGTAAAAGCAGGAGTCCCAGCTTTCAATGCAATCTTGTTTTGTTTTTAAATCTGATGGCTTTTTAAATTATTTTTAAAACCACATAAATGCTTCTGAGAGACTTACACCCCTACACATACATACTGGGAGCAATGAGCAGACTTAGCAGGCAAAGTTAACATGTGACGTATTATGGTGGAAGTATTGGCGGTGGGGAAGGTAGAGAAAGGATGGAGCAAAGGGGATGGGGATGAACTTTGTTCAAACACATATATACATATGTGATGATGATGATGATGATGATGATGATGATGATGATGATAATAATAATAATAATAAAATCACAGAACCCCCAAACTCAAATTTTTTGTTTCATTTTTAATTTTGTGTGTGTATCTGTGCATGTGTACATGTATGCATATGTGTGTGTGTGTGTGTGTGTGAGAGAGAGAGAGAGAGAGAGAGAGAGAGAGAGAGAGAGAGAGACACGAAAGCAGAGGAAGAGCTCTTTGTGGGGAGGAAGACATCAGCTGGGGCAGGAGACAGAAGGTGGAGAACAGAGGTGGAGGGAGAACAAAGGGTAACAGCACAGAAGCCTGAATGTGCAGTAATGAAACCCATCATCTTTTATGTTGATTTTTAAATTAAAAATTTTAAAGACCAATGAAAATGGTAGGAACCAATAACATGGGTCTGTGGGGCACTGTGGGGTTCTGTGCTGTGACGTCCTGTTGGGAAGGCATCGTGCATCAACTATATTTCTAATTTAGTAAGCAGATAAAAAAGTTTTGAGCAGAGGAAAGGAGGAATTATTATCTTGATAGAAGTGATGCTTAAAGTATCCTTAGAAGATATTTATGAACCAAAGGAATGAGGAAACTATTTAGGGAAATATTCCCATATTTTTATTAGGGCTCTTTGGGTTAATTTTTGATCACCTGAGTATGTATACCTGCATTTGGGAAGGCTCAGTGAAGGAACAAGTTAAATCATTGCCTGATTGATATATGTTTTTCAAAAGTTTGCTTGCAGTAGTGACCAAAACTGCTTCCTTCAAACCCAGGAATTCTCTTAGATGCAGAAGAGATATGGGTCAATAATGTCATCCGTCCATGGAGCATTGTCCTTGAGAAAGGAGAACTTTTATCTCAACTATCTTTATTAGAATATAGTCCACTGTCCTTTGTGCATTGGATGATTGACAGAGTGATCCAAATCTGCTCATGGACATTTCATACCATTCTATGCTTTTCCAGTTTATTCAGTACCTCGCACCATGAGAAACATCTGGGTCATAACATAATGGACCTGTGTCTATCTTTCATCAGAGCAGACTCCTAGAGTATCTTTGGCTGCTAAGAAATCACTTGACTGGAGGAGGACCATTGGGACTTCCAGAGAAGTAGCTGGAGAGAAAGCAGATAGTACCCCAACAGAGAGCACTGCCTGTACTGTAATTGTGTAAACTTTACAAGGACATTGGGCATAGCCAAACGTTCCTCCTAGGTTGTGAGGAATGCTGAGCTCAGCATGAGAGCATGCTTCCGGGTGTTTGTCATTGCCGTAGGCATCATATCTATCCTTTAAATGCTGTGAGCAAGTTAATAACAGTGGGGGGGAGATTTGGTATGTTCTCATCTCACAGAGATACCTGCTGGTGACAAGACAGGGAAAGGTAGACATCTAAGCATTTCCAAGTCTGTCACTGAAAGGCATGCAGGTAGGGATTTACGTTTGGGTTATAAGCATATTTAGGCATAGACCAAACAAGTTGCTGTGCATAAAATGAGAAACTTTAATTTTGGAAGTGGATGTACTCATATTACTGTCACCATGGACTGAATTCCTATGCTGAGTGTCTTAAAGCTTACTCAGTATTCTCTTCAAATAATTTCTTGAGTTGACACACAAAGTAATGGATATCATTATGTCATTTCACACATGTTATTATGCTTGTTTCTAATTTGTCTCTCTCCATTACTGCTCTCCACTATGCTCTGACCCCGTGTAACTGGTTTCCTTCAATCCTCCAAGTAATTCCCCCTTCTTTGGTGTCATATATATTCCATTATCATTTCTTCTCTCACCCCAATTCCTTAAAATTTCTTTCTCCACTCTCATAATCTTTTTCAGTTTCATGAACCCTGAAACATCTTTACACATCTATATATGTACATACATACAACTTAAAATCTATGTTCTTCAAGGAAAACACATAGAATTTCTCTTTTGAAGGCTGTCTTACTTCGCTTAACATAATATGCATTCTCTTTTTATAACTGGGTGGGCTGACTAGGCTCAACTGGAGAGGTTTTGCTGACTGTTTTGCCTGCTGGGGCTACATCATCTGGTGGCCTTACATTGATGCTACATGCCAACAGGTTACACCCATGGTTGAAGGTTGATGCTACTAGTAGGGGTTTGGTTAAGGCTGATGGTTATCATGGTTTGGTGAGGACTGGCGGCTCATGGTGCTAGGTACCGAATAAACTGGAATATTATGGTAGCTGGCTGCTCAGTTCAAGAAACTGGAAGCCTCAGCACAAGAGGAACCAATGACATATCCCTAGTGCAAGGCTAAAGACTTGTGGAAATGCAGAGGCTTGCACAAAAGATGAGGAAACTGGAGTTTGATGGCCATCAGTGACATCGGAAGCAAGCGCCACATCTAAACAAATGTGGTTTGAATGAAAATGGCTCTCATAAGCCCATAGGAAGTAGGATTATTTGAAAGGATTAGAACCTGTGCCTTTGTTGGAGTAGGTGTGGACTTGTTGGAGAAAATGTGTCATTGTAGTTGTGCTTTGAGATTTCAGAAACTCAAGCCAGATCCAGTAGCTAACCCTTTTGTTACCTGTGGATCAGAATATAGAACTCTCGGCCACTCTCCAACACCACATCTGCCTTTGTGCCACCATGCTTCCTGCAATGATCAAAATGAACTCAACCTCTGAACTATAAGCAGGTCCCAATTAAATGGATTCCTTTGTAAGAGTTGCTGTGGTGGTCATCGTGTCTCTTCAGAATAATATGACATTGAGTAAGACAGAAGTTGGTTCAAGAAGTGGGGTATTGCTTTGATAGATCTGACAGTGCTTTGCTTTGGAGAAATGTGGACTTTGGAATTTTGGATTAGCAAAGAAGTTGAATGCTTTAAGGGTAGCTTAATGGGCCTCATGAGTAGAAGCATGGAAAACAGTGACGCTGAAGGTGATTGAATTGTCATGGCCCGTCTCAAGAGATTTCAGGGGAAAAGTATGTGTGTATGTGTCTGTGTGTGTGTGTGTGTGTGTGTGTGTGTGTGTGTGTGTGTGTGTGTGTGTGTGTGAAGCTGTGAAGGTAAAGCCTAGATTGCCCCGAGATAATGTAGATGCCAGAGCTGTGGGATACCTGCCAAGGACAGCTGATAACAAGCAGTGGAACCAATCCAAGAGAAAAAAAAATGTGTTGCAGTCAACACAGCTGAAAGGAGTTGGAGATCTAAAGAGCACTTTGACAAAAAGACACAGAGATACAGAGTTTGGAGTTTGCCCAGCTGGTTTTCAGTCTTGCTTTGGTCCAGCATTTCCTCACTATAATTCCTTTCCTCTTCTTTGGAATGAAAATGTCTATTCTGTGCCATTCTATGTTGGAAGTATGTGATCTGACTTTTGAGTTTGATTTTACAGGGGATTACACTTAAGGGATTGCCATGACTCTGAAGAGACTTTGAACTTTGGACTTTTCGATAGTGTTGAGACTGTATTAAACTATGGGGACTTTTGAGGCAGAGCTAAATGCATTTTGCATTAGGTTGTGGCTACAAGTCTATGGAGGCTAAAGTGGAATGCAGGAGTTTGAGTGAAAACGGTCTTCATAGGTTCAGAGACATTATCTGACAAAATCGTTAGGACACGTGGCTTTTTTGGAGCATGCTACCATGCTCCCTGCTATGAAGAAAATGGATTAAAACTCTGAACTGAAGGCCAGCCCTAATTAAAGGCTTTTCTTTACAAGAGTTGCCATGGTAATGGTGTCTTTTCACAGTTACAGAGCATTGACTAAGGACAGAAGGGATGGTCAAGTCTGAGTTTGCTCCCTACCCTTTCCTTTCTTTCTTTGTCCCACCCTTTGAATGGTGCCACCTATGTTCAGTATGGGTCTTTCTCACGCTGCCAATTCATAGGAAAAGCTTTTCTGAAAACCTTCAGTTAGACACACCCACCTTTGCATGAAATTTGTGTAGGCGTTCCTCAATCTCGTCAGATTGACAACTGAGATTAAGTATCACAATCATTTCCAAACCACCATATGGATCAAAGGAAGTCATAATTCAACTTGGATTTGGAGGTGAGGATAGTACTCCGTTTGTTAATGGCCTGAATGAATTTGTGACAACAAAATAGAGGAAAGGGGATTTGAAATGTGTACGTTCATGTAAGATTATAAAATGGTAATAAGCAAGACAGGGAGATAATGCTTAGCACACAGTCAATGCTCAAAGCATTTCTTGTCTTAACATTTATGGGCCAGAATTTTCAGTCTATCATTTCTAACATGCATGTTCTGTAGAGGGAGTTTAATCCAGTAACATGGCTATGCTGGCTGGAAAACAGATATGCCCTTAGCACACATCTTTAATCTCTCTGGATGGAATATACACCTTTAATCCCAAACAGTGAAGGTAAAGTTAGTTTGTAGAAAGAAGCACCTATGTTTGAAATTGATTTCAAATTGAAAGGCAAAGTGATGATTTGACAGAGAAAGATTTGACAAAATAGAATATGCCCAGCTCTCAGGGGAAAAAAAAATAGGCTACTTAAGAGAGATTAGCACTGAGGAGGAGAGATGGCAGTTTTACCTGGAGAGCTTTACAGAGGAAGATTGAAGAGAGAGCAAGCTAGACACAGGTGAAGACAGAGGGAGCCAGAGAATGAGAAGAAACCAGAAGATTAGAACAGAGTGACAAAGTTAGTAAGAGACCAAGCAGAATAATTCAGTCAGAAACTGAAAGAAGTCAGTTTGAATTAGTCAGTGTGGAGAGGAGTTTTGAGCCGGAACAGATGGGTTGACCAGTTAGCCAGAGTTTAGAAAGAGGAAGAATGAATTTATTTAGCAAGTCTCAGAGCCTGAAAATGGTCTAATCCTGGATAAGATTGTACTGAGGCTGGAAGCTTCCAGGACTAGGCCTGCGTTAGTAGACAGAAGTAGTACATCAGACGAATAAAAGATACTTTTACAATGTTCTTATACCATAAACTCTATATAGTGTTTACACTTTCAAATGCTCTGTCAAGTCTTAAAATGTCCAGCAATCCAAATCTTGTATTTTGAGTTAGAAAATATAATCATTTGTAGGTCATATAGTCTGGCTTTGGATATGTCTGTGGCATTTGAGTTTCATGGAACTCTTAGAATTGCAACACTTTCTTTTCTATTACCTAAGAGGCACATTTATGTTTGGATATGAATTGTAGTTCATTAGGGTCAAGTTTTAGAAAGTTACACAGTATCATTTTATTATATGAATATGTATGGGCATAAATATAGTCCACTGGCAGGAGAGAAGATGAAATTTTTTCTAGCCTACACAGTTGAAGGAATTCTTCAAGCCTGAAACAATCTGTTGAAAGAATCGAGCAGTTTTACAGTGAGAGTGGTCCCGCCCTTTGCACATGTTTGCCTCACAGCACAATATTTCTGACAAGCGAGTTGGGGGAGGGCAACTTTGTGGAACCAACAAAAAAATTGTTAAGTAGAAGAAGGGAATAGGGGCTTGTTTGTTCACATGAAATATTAGTTCGAGTGCAGGAAGAAGCCAGGAGAGCTGTAAAGATGAGGTGGGAATAAAAACCCTTGATGCATGCAGTACCCACTTGGGATTAAAACCCAAGGCCATCCTGGAACCTGATATAACCATTCATGTTGTAATCTAAAGCCTTGTCAACTTACTGCAGGTGCGCACCACATGACCAGGTGGAGAAAAAAGATACAAAGCCAACTGGGAAGGGATGTGTCGGCTTCATCTTCATAATACATACATCCCAAGGTGCGCGCATGCATCTGGTTTCTATTTCAGAACTTTTTACTAGTAGCTTTTCAAAAAGTGAGGCAGACAATTCCGTGAGTTAAAGAGGCCATATGTTAATAAGGGGTTGCAAGAGATGTGGCCAAGTTGTTGGGGGGATTTAGGAAGGATGCTAGGGACCAAGAGGAGGAATCCAACGGACACAATGAGAGGAGGTACCCAGAACTGAGGCTGGCCTACCTAAATGGTCATACATTCCTTGTCGATTCTAAATCTTCAGAGAGCCCAAAGAATTTTGAAGACATGGATTAAAAAAATGGCTCCAGGCTGATTGCACTTTGGACAGAGCTGAAATGCTTTTCTGAGGTAGAACAGATGGAGAATCGCCGCGTTCTAGAGCTGGAAGAGACTTTAGAGTGATTATGTCCAGATTGTCATTGACAGACAAGTCTCTGAAGGCCTTGTGACTGTCAAGTGGTGTGCTGGACCTGCCCAAGGCCACAGAGTTTGTGTTAGAGACGTCCTAGGAACCCATATTTATGCCCTTAGCTAGGGACTCTTAGGTGCATGCTGCTCTTAGGTTCATGTGCTATGAGTGCTTTAAGACTTCTCTAGGCTTAGGTTCCTGGGCCACAGTCCTGCTACTGATTGTCAGAACTGCCTGTATCTGTCCCCTAGTTTTTTTTTTTTTTTGAGTATGCATTTGAAAGCATTGGGTTTTTTGTTTTGTTTTGTTTTTTGTTTTGTTTTATTTTAATTCGATCAAGAGATGCCTCACTCATGAAGTTTCTGAAATCACTTCTTAATGATGGTAGCTTTGGCTACAAAAAATTTGATTGATTTTTTCCCCTTGAAAATTAATATGATCATTTTTCTAAGGCACTGCCAGGGTTCGTTCCTGTTCATTTGTTTGTTTGTTTTGTTATCTTGACACAAACTAGAATTATTTGGGAAGAGGAACTTCATTTTCTGGAATGATTGATGTGGGTGGGGTCAGACCACAGGGGGCGGTGCCTCTCTGGGACAGGTAGCTATGGGTGCTTTAAGAAGGCACGGTACACCAGCCATGAGGTGAAAGCCAGTAAGCATCACTCTCCCAGGGCCTCTGCTTCAGTTCCTGCCTCCTGGTTCCTGTCCTGCTGAGATCCTTCACCAACTTCCTGTAGTGAAGAACCATTATGTGAAATTATAAGCTGAAACAAACCTTTCTTCGCTAAATTATTTCCTGCCATGTGTTTTAATCACAGAGATAGAAACCCTAACTAAGACATGTATGCCTCATGTCCCCTGTACAGTAGCCATCGTGTAACTTTGCCTAAAATCAGCCCTTAATGAAGGCGTTTGCCACTGTTGCTGCTGTTCTATACTGACATCAGAGGCGGTTTCTACAATCTCCTGTGTGGAATGATACCTAGATGGATCACTGACTTCCATGTTCATGCATTCCCAGCTCTGGAAAAAAAAAGCAACATATGAATTTTTTCACCTTGCCCCCAACTCCCCTGACAGAACAAAGGAAGGGAAAAGCAGAAAGAGAAAGAGAGATTCATAGCCTGGTCTCCGGGCTTTACAGTTTTCTTCTTCAAAATAAGGGCCCTCCAACATCTTTTATCAAAAGCAAAAGTACTAAGGCTTGTCACCCAACCAATCTGCTAGGGGTTATTTTCATCTCCAGGTTTCTTTTTCAAATGATCCTAGCCTGTGTGTGTGCATGGACTTGAACTAGACATGATACCTGAAATTAAGGAAAAAGACTGTCTAGTAGCTGTGTTAATCTTGATTGTCAACTGTGTTGCAGGACAGTTGATCACAAGATGAAGGCCAATGTGACCTAGAAAATCCGTGGTGGTATGGCTCAGCCCCAGTAACCTTAATCAGAATCTTCCAGAGGCTTCAGAAACCAGACCAGATGGAACATAAATAAACAGGGAGGAGGGTCTTTGAGTTGGAGGTCATTTAAGACAGTGTGGAGCAGGAAGGAGCTTTTTGTCTTCTGGGTCCATGGAGCAGGAAGGCAGAGGGTGCTTTTCTGTCTTAAGCAGGTCTTCCTTCCTGATTCAAACTGCTGCGATTTTTGCTTTTGAAATAGCAAGACAGGGTCTGGAGGAAACCTAGGAAGTATATTTTGAGACATGTTTTGAATCCTCAAAGAGATTAACTGGTAGGGAAAAATCCAACTAAGGATGGGTATAAAATAAGCATAAAAGAGGCTCGGATAAAAGGGAGGTCTGACAGATTGTATTTATTGTGCTCCTGAAGGCTGCTGCCACTGTTGCTGCTGTTCTATACTGACATCAGAGGCGGTTTCTACAATCTCCTGTGTGGACTGATACCTAGATGGATCACTGACTTGAAGAAGGTAACACTATGCATTTCCCCCCCACAAAAAAATAGAGATAGATGACAGAGAGAGATTTGGATTAAAAGGTGAAAATGAAAATGAGGGAAAATAAAACACATTTAAATCACCCAACCAACTTTATTTCATTCTCCATCTCCATTATTTTTTCAAATAGTGTGTGTGTGTGTGTGTGTGTGTGTGTGTGTGTGTGTGTGTGTGTACAAAGATGGAGGCCAAAGACCTATGTGGTCTAAGGATCAGTAACTTATCAGGAATCTTCTAGACTTCCAGTACCAGATGGTGGGTGTGGAGGCATACAGCTTCACAGACTGAGCAGCTCTGGGGTTTGTCAGTCTGTCTAGCATGCAGAGGGCTTTAGTCAACCCCTCCCTTTTAATATGTACAATTCTATCAGTTTGTTCCTGGAGGACTGTGTAAAATGTGATTATGTGAAAAAAGATGTCTCTGAGGTGTGTTGATGTCTTTTGAAGTTATGGATAAGGTTTAGAAGAAAAACTAGAAAACTCTAGATGAAGTTGATTGTATGAATGAAGAGCTTACTTTATCTTTATTTCATTTTCATAGTTAGAAGTCAGATTGTGTGTGTGTGTGTGTGTGTGTGTGTGTGTGTCTCTGTGTGTGTCTCTGTGTGTGTGTGTGTGTGTGTGTGTATTGTGTGTGTGCTTGTGTGTGTGTGTGTGTGTGTGCCTGTGTGTGTGTGTGTGTATGTGTGTGTGTGTGTGCTGTGTGTGCCTGTGCTTGTGTATTGTGTGTATGTCTCACTGTCCTGAAACTCATCATCACTTAGACTGCTCTAGCAAGTCTCAGGGATCCTCCTGCTTCTGCCTTCTCAGTGCTGGGATTATAAATTTGCACCACCACAGCCAGATTTTTTCCTTATATATGTATGCTGGGGTACCATTGTCATCTCTAAGAATCCATCCCTAACTAAAATGGGCAAGGGCCAGGCTGGCCCTTATTAGAATCAAAATGGAGTCGTGCCTTGAATGCAATACTGAGGCAGGTGAGGAGACGTCATAGGCTCTTGCTTTTCCTATTTTTCTTGAAACTCCTCTTGAGCATTTTGCACATCCAGCTGCATCGGGCTGCTTCTGTGATGGAGAAACTTTGGAGCTCTCCCATTTTATGTTTTCTCAGTGAGTAGAGTATTTTACTCTACTTGCTCTGGAGGGACACCCCAAGTGCAAAGTTCTAGGGAGACGCCAATGAGCAGCAGGCTCTAAAGCAAGCTTGCTTGTTTGGTCCCATTGAGCTGCCATGTGCATCGGTCAAAGCTGCTTGTTTATGACTCCCCCTGCACCACTTGAAAAGAGATGAAAGTTTATGAGATCCAAGGAAGAAAGTGGCCAGGAAAGAAGAGACCACGAGCTGGTGATCCCTCCCAGACCTCAGGTTCCCTTCTGGTTACTCAGAAGCTTATCTTCTCTTATCTCCCTACTCCCCCGCTCTTTTATCCAGCTTTGTAAAATCTCTTTAGGACATTGCGTCTTTTATTTCTTTGTTTTGAGCGATCAGGAGCTAAACATATATTTCAAAGGGCAGCAATCTCCTTAACCCTGTTTAGAGAATCCTTTGCTGGAGGGTCTAAGAGTCAGTGAGACAATGCTTCAAATACTATGGCCTTTTTTCTCTTAAGTCTCTTGCATTCCTCTTAGAACTTCCTGAAGGTATTTGTTTCTCTCCTCTTGTAGCTCAGATTACTATTGTAAGCTCTGTGGCCCAAGCCATCTTTGTTGACAATGACTGGGATATATTAATGAGAGGAGGAAGAGAGGCAAGGAGGATGTCAGGGTTTTAATCCAAGCAGCTAAAAAGACAAAAAAAATATTTACAGAGATAGTAAAGAAGCTTTCAGAGTATGGGGAGATAATCAAAATGTTTTTGAGCATGTTGTTGGAGGTGTAGAGTAAACATCTAAGCCAGTGTTTCTCGCCCTTCCTAATGTGCAACTATTTAATACGGTTCCTCATGTTGTGGCGACTCCCTCCAGTCATTAAATTTCCTTTGCTACTTCATAACTGTAATTTTGCTCCTAACATAAATTATAATAGAAATAGCTGTGTTTTCTGATGGTCTTATATGATCCCTGTGAGAAGGTCATTTGACTCACAAAGGGTCACCTCTCACAGGTTGAGATCCGCTGATCTAAGCTAATAGAAGAGGGTTGCATGTAAAAATATGAAGTCTGCAAGAAGACAAGTTGGAGGACGTGATTTTAAAATTGTTGGATTTTACATGCTGTATAGAGATCCAAGATTAGCCGAAGTCATCAAGAAAGTTGGGTCAGGGGGAATAAAGCTCATGGAATCCTCAATGTTTAGACCTACAAAGGGGTATGAGAGGCAGCAGCCCATCAGGCGGTGGAAGAACAGAGAGAGAATAGTGCCCAGAGCCAAGTAAAACAAGGAACAGAATTTTAAATAAAGAAACTTACCACTGTGTTTATGAATGTGGACTTTCACTATGCTGTGGGGAATGAGAATGACCATGGTGGTGCAAAAGCCTGTCAGAGTAGATGTCAGTAAAGCTGTAGGGGACATTAGTGACTGACAATCTTCTGGAGGATCACCCTCAAGGTGGGAATAGAAAACTTAGATCTTAGCCTGGAGAGACAGCTCAGCCACAAGGAACACTCGCTGCTCTTCCAGAAGATTAGAAAATATGAATGGAGGTAAATAAAAAATGTGCTTCTGAGAAGGAGGCTCAGTTTGTGCTCAGTCAGTGCCTCTGCTTGGAGGAGTCTGCCCATGACCCTTCCTTGTGACTGACTGACCCACTAGGTCCGACCATGGAGTGTCTTGCTTTCCTGGAATCACAATTCATGTGTAATACACATCACCACAGATCTGTAGACTGTTTTGACACAAGTATCATTATAGAAGATTGTGATATTTATGTTCTCTAGAATTCAAACATTTGGCCTGAATTTTAAAGCATTTGAATGATTTTCAAGTCATGTTACTGGCATTAGAAAACTCTATGATCTAGATGGGAAACCAGACCTCTCTTGGTTGAAAGATCAAGAATTGGTCAACCATCATGTCTCCAGTCTGACTTGACCTCACTCACTTAAGCTTCAACCCTCTGCCTGCTCTTGTTAATTTCAAAGGAAAAAGGTAGTCACCCATGTGCAGGGCTCCATGCTGTGGCAAAATGATTGGCTCTGTGGAGTATTATCCACCTTCCTCCTAAGGGAGGGAAACTAGCTACTGTGACATAGGGTGTGGAAATCAGGGTTCAATTGGACTCACAACATGTATGACGGTCTCTCTGCAGCATGTTAATATTAGCATACCCTATTAAACGCTTTTAAATAAGTTGTTATACTTGATATCGTTTGAAGAGAAACACTTTATTCTTCAAACAGATGTGTTCTTTCTTGTTGTTGCTGTTTAGTTTTCTCCTTCCTTCCTTCCTTCCTTCCTTCCTTCTTTCCTTCCTTCCTCTTTTCCTTCCTTCCTTCCTTCCACCCTCCCTTCCTTTCTATATTTCTTTCTTTCCTTTTTCCTTCTTTCCTTCCTTCTTTCCTTCTTTCCCTCCTTTCTTTCTCTCTCTCTCTTTCTTTCTTTCTTTTTTCTTCTTTCCTTCCTTCTTTCCCTCCTTTCTTTCTTTCCCTCCTTTCTTTCTTTCCCTCCCTCCTTTCTTTCTTTCCTTTCTTTCTTTCTTTCTTTCTTTCTTTCTTTCTTTCTTTCCCTCTTTCTCTCCCTCTTTCTCTCTTTCTCTCTTTCTTTCTTTCTTTCTTCCTTTCTTCCTTCCTTCCTTCCTTCCTTCCTTCCTTCCTTCCTTCCTTTCTTTCTTGCTTTCTTGCTTTTCATTTTTCCTTCTTCTTACTTTTACATCATAACAGCAGTTTGCTCTCCATCCTCTCCTCCCAGCCCCCTCCCAATCACCACACCCACTCCACTCCTCCTCCATTTTTCTTTAGAAAAGGGCAGGCCTCCCATAGCTATCAACCATCCATAGCATATCAAGTTGCAGTTAAGACTAGGCACTTCCTATTAAGGTTAGATGAGGCAACCCAGAAGGGGTCCTAAAGTCAGGCAACAGAGTCAGAGACAGAGACAGGTCCTGCTCCCACTGTTAGGAGTTCTTACAACAACAGCAACAGCAACAGCAACAGCAACAGCAACAGCAACAGCAACAGCAACAGCAACAGCAGCAGCAACAACAACAACAACAACAAAACAAAAACAAACAAACAAAAACTAGTTCCAAACTGGATATGTTTTTTCCTCACTAGTCATTCTTTCCTCTCCTCACTCTATTTCAGGTACTTGGTGCGTGGCAGATAGATACACAGAGCTCATATCTCCATCTACTCTGAGCTGGAAGCACCATGATGCTTGTGAGCAGTGCATGTCTGCAACCGATTAGACAAACCAGGTAGTCTGACCATTCCTATTTACCCCTAAACTGTATTTCAAAGATGTAAATAAGGAAATGTAGTGATTGCTCATCTGTGAGTAAGGGAGACTATGCTACACACAAACTCAGCATGTTTAAGCTCATGTGTGTACACATATGGCAAAGATAAAGTCATATTTAAGAAGAAAGGCCAGGATGTTGCTGGAGTAACCAGGGTCAGGAATGTAGAAAGGAAGACTGATTAGGTGTTACTGGATCTGTGTTAAAAGGGGAAAGTGTGAGGAGTTGTACCCGAACTGCCTGCTGCTGACAGGGAATGACTGTCCAGGGGGAAGGCAGTGACAGCTAGACTATGTCTTTTATAATCCTGGATCTAAAACGCTTTGCAATTGATTTTGGTATTAAATGTTCAAATGGCGAGGATTCAGAGGGGGAATCATGGAATTCTCGAAGCATGTGAATCAGGTCAAACCTTTCTGTGACAAAGCTGATAGGCAGTAACAATATCAGCAGAAGTGACCTGTCAGCCACAAGAATTTAGGTCAAGAGGCTGACCAGCTTGGAGATGACTAGGGGTAAGAAAAGGGTCTCCTTGAATAGCTTATGTAAGACTTCCTATCAAACGAGAGCTTGAGATAAAATTGATGGATTTAAGTTTTTAGTCACCATAAAAAACTACCAGAAATAGTCCCATTATTGTATATGATCTAAGGCATTCAAGGATTGAGCAAGAGCATGAACATGGCCTGACAGGGGAGGTCATGCAATATAGGGTACAGAAGTAGGATCCAGACACAGATCCTTGGGTGACAGGGTCTATATTTGTTTGGTGAGTCATACCAATCAGAATCCCAACAAGAAACAGAAGTTACACTCAAGTATGTGGTAACTGGTAGCTTCATAAAGGAATGATTTTCAAGAACATTAGTGAGGTAAAATTCCATTTCTTGGTTCTGGAAACAGTGGAACCATTACTACCCTAGACAAAGGGGCACAGGAATGGAACTTTCCTCAGACTGGAGTTAGTGATTCCAGATATAGGTGCATTACTGCAAGGAGATGAAGCTGTAAGGGTGTCCCCTAATAAGGATGATCTGTCAGGAGGGACACAGAGGAAGAAAGTCCTACCACACTCCCAATTTTCCTCTTCTCAACCACTCTGATATTTAATTTATTATCCTCACACCCCATTATCAAGACCAATGGGGGGGATTGGGGCTCACTGTCAGTATTACCAATTAGTATGCCAGGGCACAGGGAAGGTAGGAGGAGAAAGTGAATTCTGATATGGCAGACAACATATCCAGGACAGAGGTGTTGATGACTGTGACATACCTCCTGTGGAGAATGGTATCTTCTCTTCCTCTCAGATTCAGAGGCTGATCTTAGACTAAGTAAGCAAGAGGGCTTGGTCATATGGAACCAAACTCTTCAATATGGAGCTTGTTCTGCCTCATTGAGCTCAGTAAACATATTGTGAACTCACCTTGGGATATGTAGATACACTAATAGGTAATTGGCTTTATGAGATGATAATCTGTAAATTAGAATTAAAGTGATTTAAAAACAGCAAGAAACAGAGCCATCTACTGAGGGAAGATGCTTATCTGGACAAAAGGGTTTTTCTTTATGGTGATAGTGTATGTTCATGATGGTATTGGTGTGAGAACATTACACGTCCATAAATCACTAGGCAGATTCCTATTTTACATATAAGGGATCAGGCTTAGAGAGGTCATGTTGCTGGTGTAAGGTCACTGTTAATTTGGATGTGTCTTCTCTAAGCTCTTGTGTTGTAAGCTGAGCTAAATTCAAGGGTTAAGTGTGTTTGGAAGCAGAGCCTTTGAGAGGTAATTGGGTTTAGATGAAATCACAAATGTAGAGGGAGCTAGGAGAGATTAGCCACTTTGTAAGGAGAGAGAGGGGTTATTTGTGCTCTCATTCTGAGTTAACCTGGGATAACCTCTGCGCCTTTGCGGCAAGAACACTTTTAGCCAGATAAATGCAAAGGCCACGTCCTTGAGCTTCCCAGCCTCCTGAATTTTGAGTGATATAAGCTTCTAGTCTTTGTACATTTCTGGCTTTCAGGTATTTCGTTATAGGAACAGAAAACAGCCTAAGGAAAAAGTACAGCTAATAATTGATGAAGGCAGGATTTTCAGTTTTAAACGTGACTATTTGGTAAATTAAACGAAGAGGCCTCTCACAGAGCAAGCAAATGTTTGCCCTTACTGGACCTTTGATATAAAATGAAGTCAATAATAGAGCAAATCCCATAATTAATGATTAATGGATATTAAGTATTTGAAATATGAAGTGATGTAATAAATAATGAAATCAGTTTGACAAATGATTAAGAAAATGGATAACTGGGATTTACATTCAGCCTTGGCCTTCTCATCTGAAAAATAGCACATTAAAACAAGACACCCATTTCCTGGTTAAATGCTTGAAGCATATCGACAAATTCATGTTCTGTCTATCTTGTCTCTTTAGCTACTCTTCATTAAAGCTTCTACAAACCTGTTTGTTACTCCTGAATGATGTGCACAGTCCTTCAGATTGTAGGAAATCTCAAACCTGAGCACCTTGATTCCATAGATAGCACCACAGACACTGTGCTTTACGTTTTCCCTTTTTAAACCATGCTTTCACCCCCATGAGTTTGTCCCATTAAAGACACAAACTTGACTTCCTCTCCCATATTTGTCCATTGGCCAAAGGGTACTCTCTTCCTCAAAGATATATCCTTCTCTAAGGGAAACCCACATCCAAAGAGTCCAAATGGAAACAGGAAGGCCTTCAAGGCTTTGCTTCAAGTAAGGGCATCTCTGAAGGTCATTCAGTTTCAGAATTTTCCACAAGGTCAGCTGAGGCCCTGCCTATAAATGTCTGACAGTTCAGCCTCTTATGCTCAGTACTATGTCACATACTCCCTCACAGGTGTTATTGTCAAGACAACTCCCCAGGAAATTGTCTACTCAAATCTTCATATCAAACTTTGATAGGTCAGGAGCCTGACCTATGGCCTGTGGAGGGTTGGAACATGAACTGTCTTAGGAGATAGATTCTCAAGTGGGATTTTGGAACAATATCCCCAATCAGCTAGGTGTGAGAAATTTCACATTTAATGGTAGTAGATGGCCCATTGACAATCTCTGGCATGAAGTAGCATAGCAACTGATTAATTTTTCTCTGGTGTTAAATTTGGAAAAGGCACACACGGACAGCTGTAACTCACCGAGTGTACATCAAACTTTGGTATTTTCATGTAGTAGTTAGAGGGGGAAGGACTTAGGTAGCTCTTGCTACCTGAATTATTAGACAAAAGACAATGATAGGCTAAAGGTGGTTCTCCAACATAGGACTATGTGTGAAAGCCAGAAAGCACATGGTAGCCCAGAAAGACATCTATACCCTTTACAGCTGGAAATCAGAAAGTGAAGATGATCTGGGATTATAAGAGTAGCCAATATAAAATGACAAACTACATAAATGGTCAGTTCTCAAAAGTTAAAATACAAACAGCCAATGAAAGTGTTCAATATCTTTTAGGTCAGGGAAATGTGAATCAAAACTACAGTGAGCTTCATCTCAATAAAAGTAAAAAATGGTGGCCATTAAGAGAGCAAATAGCCACAAAGATATGGGGGTTGTGGAAGATGAGGAACGAAATCCTTATTCTCTACTGATGGGAATATGACTAGTATAGCGACTATAGAACATAGTCTGATGGTTACTCAAAAATCTAAAAATTGTACTTCTGTAGCCTTCAATTCTACTAGTCCTATAAAGTACACCCAAAGGGATCTCAACAGATACTAGCCCACCCATGTTTGTGGCATTGTTCATAATGATCATAGAATGGAATCAGTTTACGTGTTTATCAATATGTAAATGTGTAAAGAAAATGTGATATGCATGATGTATGTATGTATGTATGTATGTAACGATGGAGTTTTAGTCAGTCATAAAGAAAAAATTTATATCATTTTCAGGAAAATTGTATGCAACTGGAGATTCTATTAAGTGAAATAAACCATCACCAAAGAAAAAAGACACATTTTTCTCCTATGTGGATCCTAGATTATACATACATACATACGTATGCATATATATCATGTAAGTAATCTATCCAAAATCTTTATGAATGTGACACAAAAATGGAAGTGGGACCACCTGGAAGAAGGATAAGATGAGGGAGAGGGGGGAGGAAAGGGTAAGTGTTGTCAGAGTACATGATATACTTAGAGGAAGATGTTTCTGTGAAATCCATTACCATAAACAAAGAATATGAGCCCATTAGAAACAGAGGTGAAGAAAGAAGTGAAAGAATGCAGAGCATCACAGGGTTAAGGTCTACTCTCTGGCATGTTTTCTGCAGCAAAGTTAAAACCCTGAATACAAAAAATGAGACCTAGAGATTCAACCTGGTAACAAAACACTAGAAAAGTTTCTGTCTGTGCAGTTCCACCTGAATCTTCTGGGTCTGTGTATGGTCTGCACCTACCTATAACAGATCACGTTCCATGCTTTTTAAGGAAGCTGCAGAAGTGCTTGTCTCAGATGACAATATATAACCCTTACGTTATTTCTCCCTCCTGGTTGGTAGACCAGTAGACCAGTGATGAGGGCCAAGTTACCATATAACGCAGCAGGAGACAAGCTTTTGTGCTAAGCAGAGGAAGGAACTCTACCTGTAAGGAGTTGAAGGGTTCAGCTCACTTATACCAGCGGGAGCTAAGAAGGTATGGCTCCTGTGGGTATCGGATTGAGAAGATAACTATAGAGGTGGGATATTGTGGAATAGAAGGGAAGGTTATTGAAGTTGAATAATTCTATGATACAGGGCGTAATTGGAAAGAACACAAGAAGATGATCATAACATGTCATTCAAATTGCTCTCAAAGCTTGGAGAAAGTGATGGTCCACATTCAGTTGAGAACCAAGAGGTGCTCTGACAAACAGTGCACTGAGGAATTCCAATATACTAAAGAGTGGGAATGCTGGAGTACAGATACTACAGAAGTCTTGAGGAAGTATCAGTCAACTATATTCTGTATAAGAGTTTAAAGGATGCTCACAGTTACCAAAGTGATTTAGATTTTGCTGACAGAAGATGCCATGGTATTGTCAGTATGGCTCAGAGATAGCTGAATTTGAAGATAGAAAGGGTAAGGTTATAAAACTGTATTTAATAGGATTATCAGGAATCTGATATACGTGCAAAATTGTAGCATCTGCCTATTAGAGTGAGATGGGACCATTTACAGAAATATACAGCAAGGGTGGAAGGGCAGCAAGTGAGCCTGTTCCATAAAAGGTTATGGTGATGATTAATGCAGTACAGAAGGAGTAAGGTAGGTAGACAACCAATGATAATATTTCTTAAAGAAATCTATAATTAATAATTAGAATTCTGAAGGCAGCTGAAAACCCTCACACTAGCTTCATGATCTACGTGTTAGGGCAATCAAATGAATAGGACAAGTTGGAAACCTCAAACTAAGCCTGTGCCTCAGAGGACAGTCACAGGTAGTAGTCCTCCTTAGGTCCTAAGGTGGTCTACAGAATTAAAACTCAATGGCTAAGTTCAAGAGAGAAGTCCAATGTCAGCTCACATAGAAACATTGATTATCAGTTCAGTCACTTACCAAGTAGACCTATTGACATTTGCCTGAGAAACCATAAACTAAAGGGTATGAACTAAATATTTTGTGGTCCACAGGACACATGTTCTAAGTCAACTTTAGTTTCTAGGGCCCCTTGATTTTCATCACTTCCTGTCATTAAAATGGGGCTCTTTATGGGCTAGGTTATAAGTGTGTCATTGGTGAATTTTGGATCACAAGGGCCCATTGGACCCAGGGAGACATACAATGGTCATTTCCTTGCTCCATGAATGTAAATTTGAAATTAATACCTCAAGTTAATTGGAAGAATTTATACATTAGTACTATGGACTATGTGGGAAGAACCTTTATATTAATGAAAACTACTCAGATGACTTTGAATGTCTAGAAAAGTACATACAAATAATGGTACACACTTGTAGATTTATCAACATCTGAGGCAATCTTAAAGCTCCAATCAATGCAGGAATATTAGTCTCCATCACGGGTTCAGCCAATTTACTATGTACACTGGAACTTACCAAACTCTAATGACACTGGAGGATGATAGTCAACTTCCATACACCCAACCAGGTAGTGATACCAATCACATCCATTATATCAGGTATGGAAAACTTTTGAGAAATATGTCCTCAGGTACATGGTATAATTCCTCAGACATGGCAAAGAGTCTCTTTTGTGACCTCATGAAGGAGGTCTGGCATAGTTTCAATGATTCAATCAACAATATATATTCATCAGTTCATCACAAGATTTTTCTCTCTCACTACCCATCACGGTTGTCTAAGGAACAGCATACCCATTCAGATATTCTATCAACCGTCACATTGCTATGCAATGCTACTGGCAACTACTTGTTATTTGAACCACGTGAGATTTTGAACAAGAAAATTCAGGATACTGTGAAATCACTTACATTTTAGAGGTTGTATGCTCTGGTACAGGCCAAGGCATCAAATGTAATGATGGAAGAGAAGGTTGTATCACCAAGAGAGAAGCAAATACCTAATGGATCATACTATTTCTGAAGACCATGCAGTTCATATTGGTGAATGCTGCCTTGACCCATCCACGGGGAGTCTGATATCTTTAGAAGGGGCCCAGTGCTGTGAAAGGTTATGAAGGAAATTAAAGGTGCTTCTTACGTTGTATAACACAGAATATCCTATGGTATAAACAATGATTGTGTAATTAAAATTAAAAGGGCATGGAGCTTGTGGATCATGTTGTTCTCAGTTCTTAAACTCATTGAGCCACAAGGCCAGTAAAGGCCCCGTAGTAACCTGTTATAAGATGGAATTCATGCACATAGACTAGATTGGGAGGTATGGATAAGATGTTAAGTATATGTCCAGAACATCTTACCCTCTACCACTGCTCTAGCTTCTCTACCTTAGCTCCTACCTACATGGAGAGGCCCTGACCCCAGATGACAGGAGAGACAAGTCTGGAATTAGTTCATAGATGGGTTAGCTTGACTCATGAACTTAAGAGCCAAATGATTTGAATCTTCCAGAAGCTGGATTCATGGACATCCCTGAAGGAATATGTTGGGAGATTTTTTTCCAGTAGTAAGAGTCTTTTCTGGTGCACCCAGCATCCCTATATGGTGCTATGGTTTAGATATTGTTTGTAATCCCAAGGCTTGTGTTTTAGAGACTTGACCTCGGTGTGGTATGGAATGATGGCAGGCCTAGTAACGAGGAGATACCTTTAGAAGACACTGGATCTTCGGACTCTTGGACTTCCTATTTTAAGAGGTTTTTCTCTCCTTGGCACATTGACTTTTATTACTGCCATTCGCCGTGAGGTGGTATAGCGAAGAGGCTATTTCTAGATCCTGGGCATTGATGTTTGAGCTGTCAGCTTCTACAATTGTGAGCTATGCTAAATATGTACTTTTTCTTTATAAAGTTTACATGCCTCAGGAACTTCATTAGGGTGATGAAAAGCTTAGCAATGCATGTTGAAAGACATATAGCATGGTATAGAAATCGACGTAGATTTGCGAGTAGTGACAGACAGTGGAATTTGCCAACAACTTAGAGGAATATTAGAAACTGGAAGTAAGAAAAATCTGAAAGCCTTTTCTTAAAATCACATTTGATTTTCCACTGGGGAACACTCTTCAAGGGCTGACTAAAACAACTGAGGTCAGCTAGAGTGCCTTTGATTGTTACAGTGGTAAGCTCACACAGATTTCATAATGGGTCTAAGAACATGGGCTCTGACTCACCGATGATAATCCAGGTATGCACCACTGCTTGGTTTCCATCCTATCAAATATGGCCAACTTGATGTTCTGATGACTACTACCCTCTGAGTAAACCAACCACATGTGTATCTTTTGGTTTGTATGACTCTAGTTATAGCAATTGCCTTTCATGATAGCAGGGCACTGTCCCCACTGTATGTTACCTTATAGAACACTTTATCACTGAAAGATAATGCCTAGTGATATTGCCTTAGATAAGGATTTCACTTAAATCATGCTAGGTATTGACGATCTGGAAGTGATCAAAAGACTATAGGTCTTGTTCCTATCATTTACTCTACCACTCAGAAGCCATCAGCCTGCTAAAGAAACAGGGTGACACTTTAGAAGTATAGATGCGCATTTGATATCTACGGGGTCCATAGATTGAGACACATGGTCTACTTTGCATGGTTTGCACACCTAGCAGTTCTAATACTTGGGTCCAGGGGACCAAGTGCAGATGTGGAATTGGCTTTCCTTACTCACATTCCCCGGTGTCTCTTGGGGGAATTTATATTTCATATTTTCACAACTCTTAACTCTTAATTCAGTTTAGAGGCAGAAGGCATCCATCATCTGGGAACACCATGAGAATCTTATTATACTGCTGACTGTGGATGTCACCAGATCATTTTGAAATCCTTGGGCTGAGAAACCAATAGACAAGAAAACACATTAGCATCCATTCAGGAAAAGTAAATGATCCAGGTCATTTTGAAGCTACCTGGAGGCTCTAATCATGACCCTTATGGCTTTCTCCTACACAGTTTTGATCATATTCTGACAAGCCTGAGAAATACATGATGGTGGTGGTGGGGGCTCAGTTCCCTAGAGATGAGGCCTGAGTCCCCATGAGGCAATTTTCTAAGAACTTCAGAGGGACACTCAGAGGTTAGTGGGCTCTAAAATGGAGGGAAGAGAGAGAGAGAGAGAGAGAGAGAGAGAGAGAGAGAGAGAGAGAGCGCTAAATTCACAGTCATATACAATGGTAGAAGGTCTCCTGTATCTCTGTAAACATCTTGAGAGTTTCTCCAAGAAAGGGAAAAGGCCATAAATAACTTTGGATGAGTTACTTCCTGTGAAGTGCACTTGCTGCATGAGGCATACGGTTTGGGTGGCAAGGTGTGGTCTTCAGTGGATCTGTGGCACACCTGTGTCTCACTGTTGGAGGACACGCATACGTACGTCTTCAGCGGCCAGAAATGACTGATGGTGAGCTCTTACAGCGCAGTTCTTAGGAGGTAACACTCTTAGACTGCAGCTGCCGTAGCCTAGTTCACACGCAGGCTCTCTCTGGGCACGGCTTGCATTCAACAGGCTAGCAAACGTAGACGGTTGACTCCTCTTAACTTGGGGTGCTACTCATTTGTTCATCCTGTTCCTGAGCCTCCCGTGGCACTGGCTGAGGCTATTATCTCTGCATCACAGGGTAATTCTTGTTCACTTTTGATCCCCCTCTAAGAAGTTAATCCCAGTTAATTCCCTTTCTGTTCATCTCCACCTCCAAGTACGCTTCCCAAGAAACCATGTACAGCAGTAGAGAAGTTTCTAAAGCACAAATCAAGGCTTTGCACTCCTCGGGGCTGTTGGGGGGTTGAGTCTTGTTAGTTTCAGGCTTTGGGTAGGAGACCTCTTCTCTAACAGTGTCTCTGGATTTTCAGCGTACTCAGGCTGTGCTCCTGTAGCTCTCTATACCCTTGTTACATATTACATGTCCACGTAGGTGGACCTCTTTCAGTGAGCTGACTTCGTGGCCCTGTCCTGAGCTGGCCTTTTGTGGCCATTGCCCTCTAGATGTTGTGTCTACTCATCTCCTCACAGACTCATCTAGCTCTTGAAGCAAGATTTTAAATCAGACAGGATACCTGATCAGTATATTTAAAAAGTTAACTTACCCCAAGGTTGACTGTCTTATCTACTGACAGTCAACTGCTCAGTCCCAACTGCTGAGGGCAGGATTCAGAGTCAGATGCTGTCACTGAGTCAATCATTGCCTTCTCCCTTCTCGTTAATAAGATAGCCACCTCGTGTGTGTGTGTGTGTGTGTGTGTGTGTGTGTGTGTGTATCTATAGGCTCTACATCATGACAGAATTAACTATATTAAGTGATCAACTGAAATAAAGTTCAGTCACTTGAAAACTGTGGTAACAAGCCATATCCCTCTCTTACTGGACGTGATTTCACTCGGTCACGGTGTTCTTTCCTTTCTTTGACGAACCCTTAAATCCTGTTTGGGGACATGTATTACTCTTTTGTTACGATTCCTGCCTCATTTGGGGCTTCCCAGCCTAGTGTATCGGTTGGTGATTCCCCCAACACCTTAACTGTGACTTGTCTCTCATTGGGTTGTGTTCTTACGTGCTCAGTATTATGTGGAAAGTCACCCTGTTCAGCCACCAAAGAGACTTGCAGTCTAATTATCTGAAAAGAGGTTAGCTGGCAAAGTCTGATAGCGAAAAGTAACCTTCTTTAGGATCCAGGTACCAAAGAATTATTATTCCTTGTAGCACAAACAAACAAACAAACAAACCAACCAACAAACAACCACCAGCTAGGATCCCAAGGAGGTTGTAGTTGGGCAATGGTCATTACAGACTAAATGCTCAAATAAAAATAATTGCAAGTAAAGTAATGTGCAGTCTTAGTTTTCCAGTGGGACTGTTTGCAAGTTAACTACTGACTTTGAAGAGTAGAGTTAAAGACCCATTATAAGTGCTTCTGTGGTGGAAGAAATGTGGTGATTCTGATTGTGGAAGCCACTAAGTGTTTCTTTAGAGTTGGTTCCCAACCTGTGGGTTGTAACCCATTTTGGGGAACAGATATCCCTCATAACATATATTTATATTATTATTTATAACATTAGCAAAATTAATTATGAATTTACAGCAAAAATAATTTTATGGTTACAATCACCACAATGTGAGGAATTGCATTAAAGGGTTGCAGCATTAGGAAGGTCGAGAAGCACTGCTGTAGAGTTTTACAGGTTCTCAGGCATCTCTATGAAAATTTTCACTAGCAAATGCTGCAATCAGATCGCATCCAAGTCATTGGTTCGGCCCTGAGGGCTCAGTGGGAAATATAATGAACCTAGCATCTCCCAAGATGGCACTCAGAAAAGGTCTGCAAAGTCCATGTGATTCTTCACTTAGAGAAATCTTCACGATCACGCTAAAGGAAAAATGTCATTGCGTCACATCATATCCAAATAAATTAATTTATTTGACTGGAGGAAATAAACTGAAAGCTGCTGTTGAAGCTGACCTCACAAGATGGGTGATGGTTTGGCCATTCTATAAAATGCAACATTTACTTATTTACTTTTCTTTCTTTCTTTCTTTCTTTCTTTCTTTCTTTCTTTCTTTCTTTCTTTCTTTCTCTTTCTTTCTTCCCTTCCTTCCTTCCTTCCTTCCTTCCTTCCTTCCTTTCTTTCTTTCTTTCTTTTGTGTTTTGTTTTATGAGACAAGGTCTCACTGTGTAACTTTGTCTGACCTGGGAAATAGGCCAGGCTGGCCTTAAACTCACAGACCTCTACCTGCCGCTGCCTCCAGAGTGCTGGGACTAAAGGTGTGTGGCACCAAGCGAAGAACCAGAAGAATGCATTTTCAAAAAGTCATGTTTGTCATTTGCCCTGAAAGTGTGACTTCTTCTGTGGTTTCCAAAGGAAGAAATGATGAATAAGTGGTCTTCATTAATTCTACACATAAAGGTTGCCTCAAGACCCCTAAAAGACTTAAGAATTCTATGTGCGTATTGCAGCTGGATTTAATTATTTTTGGTTTTCAAATTTATTTTCCATAAGATCACCACACAAAGACCAAAATGACTCTCTTGTCACAATTATCGCATTTTCATTTAAGGACACTCATCCTAGCAGAGTTTTTTCTACTATTCTTTTGTACCTAGAATTATTATTTCTTTCTTTGTGTAAGGCCTCAAGTTTAATAAGGCTTCTCAGCTTTTTATAACCAGGTACATAAAGAAAAATCCTCTTTAAATAAACGAGAACCATTCATTGGTATCGTTAGATGTTTAAAAATTCAATTTATTCTCATCAATTACAATTGATAAAAAACAATTCATACGCATCAATTTAAATGGAGACTAGGCTTGAGGAGTCCCTGAGGAGACATAGGCTGTTAGGCCGTGTAAGTGACTCTAATTTGATTTAAACACAACTTGAGCTATTTCTTGTAAATGCCTCTGTTAAAGATAAACAGATTTAAGCTCAACTGAGTAGCCAAGTGACTTATATAACTAGGGACTTCCTAATTGTAACCAAACACATTTTTCTTGTTTTGCCTTTGTGTCTAAATCATAGAATTAGACACAAATTGTATCCCTTAACCACTTCTGGTTTGGAACGTTTCAATTTACGGATTTGTTTTTTTTTTCTTTTCTGAAATAAACATTAAAAAGTATTATCATGGGCTGGTGAGATGGTTCAGTGGGTAAAAGAGCTCGCCCTCAAGCCTGAAGACCAGAGCTTAGTTATTGGACCGCACATAGGAGGGAGAGAACTGACAGTTTGTGAGGGAGAGGCGCTACAGTTTGATATACGACAACCTAAGGTGAGGAAAGTACCGAGGATGGGACCTAGTGTGACCACAGTTGGGGTCGCTGGGGTGACTGTGTTGCTGGGGGAGGAGCCTGCTTTAAAGAAATAAAGTCTCAATGGAGATAAAACATTTTTGTGCAATCTGAAGGACCAGACCCCATCCCGCTTGCTGCACTTAATCGTCTAAAAACCATCTCCTAGGTTCAAAAGGGTCTGCTAATTCAAAATGAATAAAAATGTGTAAAAGCATTAGGTCTGGTTTTACCCAGCGAAAATCAATGCCAGAAGAGTCAGGCTTATGTGCATGGAGTAGGGTGAGGGGGAAAAAGTGGTGGGGAGTGGGAGGTTGGGAGAGTGGGGGTGGGGTGGGGAAATGAAAGAGTGAGGGAGGAGGGAGAGGAAAGTGGGGGTGCGGGAGTTGGGGAGTGGGAGTTGGGGAATGGGGTGGGAATGGCCAGTGAGGGTGGGGGCAGGGAAGTAAGGGGTAGAGAAGTGGAAGAGTGGGGGAGTGGTGGGAGGAGGAGGGGGAAGGGGAAGTTGGGGTTGGTGTAGTGGGGGAGTTGGGGTTCTTACAAGAAAGCCTGAGTTTTCTAGGCAAGGGAAACAGGACTCCTCTGAGATTCTTTCTCTGTCAGTCATTTTCATCTTCTTATTTTCACTTCCTCCCTTTGCAGACCAGGTTTCCTCCTGCATGCGGGAGAAGCTGTGGTCACTGAGGAGTCTCCAGTATAGATGGGGTCTGTCAGTGTAAGAATTCCCCATGTGGCCCTGTGAGCACTCTGGTCCAGTCAGCTGAGGCGGCATGGTAGGCCCACATGTTAAGACCTAGGCTGTCAGAATCCCAACCAGTAGGTGGCTGGGTGGTGGGGGAAAGAGTCAACGTGGGAGCACACACCTGTAATCTTTGGCTGAAGAGGAAGGCAATGAGTTCTGGGCCAGTTTAGGGTAAGATGGTAAGACCTTGCCTTAAAAGATAAATGCATCAACTGACCAGCCAACTAAATAAACAAGCTTAAAAGAGAGATACCTACAATGGTGAGGCTAGCTGTTGATTCGTTGCTCAGGGCGTTTTAAAACTATGCTGAATGGGCAACTGGAACATTGAATTCGTTTTGGTAAAATGTGTCCTATGGGCTAAACGTAGCTGGTGGCACATTTTAATAACCATCATCCACGAGTGACATTTAACAATTATTGTTAAAGAAACTAAAAATAAATAAACAAACAATCAGATGTGTTTCTAAACCCTAACCCAGTCTTGCCTGGCTCTTTCCAGTCAGCGTGCTGGCCCTTGCAATCTGGCATGCTGCATGAGAGTGTATGTCCTCTCTTGGGCTGCAAACTTTGGTCCAGCCTTCTCAAGGAAGATGTGAAGTGAATTTAAGGCCTGACTGTGCCTCTGCTTCATCACTGGTACAGTGGGAATAGCAATGCCTATTTTATGGAGTAGACACGTAGTGCCAACTAATAAATACACGTAAGCCATCTGGCAAAACACTCGAGGACTTAATGCTGTTAACTGTCAGGATGGTGAATCACATGCATTCCAGGCATGTTTATATAGAGATATATACATGAAAGATGTTGGCTTATAACATCCCAAGATTACATATATATCATTGAATATGCATGAACAAATAACATATACAGTAAGCATATATGTGTTTATGCATAAATTAATTATTTGTGAACATATTAAATATATATATTGAAGTCATAAAACAAGGCAGAGCATCATTTGGGTGTGTCAGATTAAAGACTAATAGCTCACATCAAATGATATGAATTTGACGTTGTCTATAGGGTTAACCAGTCCTTTAAGAGCAAAATTTACTTCCTACCATTAAATGGGAACTCTGCCAGTATGACAATACTAAATTTACAACGTCAATAAAACTCCATAGATGTCACTTGGAATACTCATATCTCTCATTCAAGATAATAGCACAATGTAAATATCTGTAAGTAAGGGTGCAACCTCTGTAGATACGATGATTGACTCCATGTGATTATGTCTCTTTTTTTCCAGATGCAATTCCCATCTTGGCCTCCCCCTCCTTGCTCTCTCGCTCACCTTCCCAGATTTTCCTAAGTCTGTGGGCATCATCTATACGGCATATTAGAGGTCATGTAAATAGAAAACTATAAGCACATAATCCATAATTATCTATGACCACACTTTATTTCACATACTATCTGCAACAAATTACCCCTATGATACATTTATCAGAGCTAAAAGTGAGGCATACCTGACTGACTGTATTGCACTTCATTTAACACACAGAGTACGGAGGTCCATTTGGAAAAGATCTTTCGAAAGGGGGGGGTTTTAACTCATCAGTCAAGCATGCCCTATGCATGTATTGGGAATGCTAAATGCCACATGTGTAGCTGGAAGAATGCTGGCAAAAGAAAACTATTGACATGTCAAGAAATACAACCAAAATAACTTCTTTCACCAACCTAGTCCAATCCACTCAGCAAAAACTGGGCGAGCCAAATCCATTGGTATTGATTTCAAGTTTCATCAGGAGAGATGCTTTGAGCAACACTCTTTTGGTTACTTTTTCCATTCGGCATTTTTCATTAGAATTTTCACCATGTGTAAGTCTCCCCATGTAATTTAAAAATCCAGCACATCAAGAAACCTTCCTGATCAAAGACTCATTTGCTGCTCGAAGAAGACAATTGCTAGGTGTGGACAGTCTTCTTACAAAGATGCATCCCCAGTAGAGTTGCCTTCCCGATCCTGTGTAGTTGGCTGGGAGGTCGGCTGATGACATTTTTATTTATTTATTCTCATTGTTAGAATTTATTTATTTATTTATTGAGCACCAATTGCTGTTTTGCCTGCATGTATGTCTATGTGAGGGTATCAGATCCTCTAGAACTGGACTTAGAGACAGCTGTGAGCTGCCCATGTGTCGGCTAAGAATTTGAATCCTGGTCCTCTGGAAGAGTGGCCAATGCTTTTAATCTCTTAGCAGTCTCTCCAGCCCTCATTCTCATTTCTTAATCAGTCTCAGTGAAGGGCCATGTTTCTTTGTTAGGGAAATCTTGGGAAGCTTGCAGTTCACTTGCTCTGAGGATTCACTCTACTGCCTCCTTAATGCAACAGAGGTTCTACTTACAGTTGTTTAGTAAGTAGACAGGGTCCATCCTGGGAACCTGGGAACTCTGATCTTTTTATGGCTAATAAGTAAGTGACTCACTTATCTTGAGCTGCCCATATCCATAAGACAAAGCACAAATCACCATAGATCTTACACTTTGAGGAGAATGCAGTGTATCAGGCCAGATGATGATGGCCAAGTGGTGCTCGTTGTCGTCGTTAAATTAAAGTAAATTAAATCTTCGTCGTCATCCGCCGTCGTCTTCTTCTTCTCCTCCTCCTCCTCCTCCTCCTTCCTCTTCCTCTTCCTCCTCCTCCTCCTCCCTCCTCCTCCTCCTCCTCCTCCTCCTCCTCCCCTTCCTCCTCTTCTTCTTCTTCCTCTTCTCTTCCTCTTCTCCTTCTTCTTCTCTTCTTCCTCTTCTTCTTCCTCTTCTTCTTCCTTCTTCTTCTTCTTCTTCTTCTTCTTCTTCTTCTTCTTCTTCTTCTTCTTCTTCTTCTTCTTCTTTGAAGTCTTCTTCCTTTCCTCTTCTTTCTTCTTCTTGATATCTTCTTCTTCTTCTTCCTCTTCCTCTTCTCCTCTTCCTCCTCCTCCTCCTCCTTCCTCCTCCTCCTCCTCCTCTCTTCTTCTCCTCCTCCTCCTCCTCCTCCTCTTTCCTTCTTCTTCCTCTTCCTCTTCTTTCTGAGAGAGAGAGAGAGAGAGAGAGAGAGAGAGAGAGATTCTTCTTCTTCTTCTTCTTCTTCTTCTTCTTCTTCTTCTTCTTCTTCTTCTTCTTCTTCTTCTTCTTCTTCTTCTTCTTCTTCTTCTTCTTCTTCTTCTTCCTCTTCTTCTTCTTCTTCTTCTTCTTCTTCTTCTTCTTCTTCTTCTTCTTCTTCTTCTTCTTCTTCTTCTTCTTCTTCTTCTTCTTCTTCTTCTTCTTTCTTCTTCTTCTTCTTCTTGTTCTTCTTCTTCTTCTTCTTCTTCTTCTTCTTCTTCTTCTTCTTCTTCTTCTTCTTCTTCCTCCTCCTCCTCCTCCTCCTCCTCCTCCTCCTCCTCCTCCCCCTCATCCACCTCCTCCTCCTTCTTCTTCTATTTTCCCAACCATGCCTTTCTCTGAAGCAGTCCCTGTTTCATGCTCCCTATAAACCTAAGAAGCAATGGGAAAACAGTAGATCCATTTCTTAAGAAATATTTTTTAAAAAATATGTTTTAGGCTGAGTGTGATGTCTCATAAATACTTTCCTAGTACTTAGGGGTGGAGGTAGAAGGGTTTAGGGGTTCAAGGGCAGTTTCATCTGCATAACACATTTGAAGTCAGAATCTGGACTACAAGGGACTCTATTTCAAGAGTAAAGAAAATTTTGTCGATATATTTAATTCAGAAGCCACATACATACCCTGAGATGTATAGACATGAAGAGATAGACATAGTGAATGGTAAACTTGCATCTCAGAGTTCTAGGGGACAGATCCTGGATTAAATTGATGCCAGATAGATTCTTCTTACCCAAACCATGAGCTGTAGACTGGGTTGGTTTGAGAGCCTGAGCTTATGTTATCTTCAGTCCAGAGAATGGCCCATGGTCACCATGATTTCAGCTTTGAATGAGTGTTTATTTAGTATACAGCAAGCAAACATCAAAGAATAAACAGTAAAGATGAGAGAGAGAGAGAGAGAGAGAGAGAGAGAGAGAGAGAGCGAGCAGGTAGACAGCAAAACATCATGAAGTTAGACACTCTAAATATCTAGCAGAGATGGCTGTAGTAGCCCAATCAAGAGAACCAACAGAAGGTAACTCCAATATAATCAGGATCTCAAAACCTGCAGCAGAAAGAGACCTGGGAAGCACTATTGAGACAGCCTGCAGGAGAGTCCCAGGTAGAACAGAGAACAGAACCCTCTTGGGTGGGGCTTTTACATAGAAAAATAGCAGCAGATAAATAACATCATCAAATTGGATGCTGAAAACCACCCAGCAGAAACTGACTGAGGAGGCCTTGAAACAGTCATGCTGGAGTCTCTGAATCACATGCCCAGAAGAGCACATAATTCTTGCCATGGGTGGGCTTCTGGGTTCCCTTCCTCAGCATAAGAAATTTTATATTATTAGATGAATGATAGTAACTTTGGCTGAAAATAGATTAACTTCTGTCTCAAGGGCACAATGCTTTTACTATCCTTAGATGCATGTGGTTTTCTCCTTTCCCTGCGTCAGAGTTAGGGACCTAATCTGTCCCAGGATAGGGGTTTTGGGGAACACTTGATATAAATATGCTTGTGTCTGAAGTGGGGGCTCCCAGAATCAGTTTCTCTGTGAGTTTAAGTTGCACATGGCCATTTACCAAGAAACTACGTTAAAAGTCCCCAGAATTAAGTTTGGGGCAAGTAGCTTTTGAGAAGTGACTTCTACACAGTCATGGAGGATAGATATAGTCTCTAAGGATAGATGTGTTCATGTCTCAAGGCTCAACAATCCTTTCATTCTAATGAGGTTCTGCAATTGTGCTTAAATGAATCAGAATTCCTTTATACTGCTTGCAGCCAAAAACAACATTAACAGCATGCAAGAAATAAATGCAAGATTTATTTTAATGTGTGCATGTTGAGAATGGAAAGGTTAGAGTAATTGGTTGGACAGTGCTAGCTAACGGGAAATGTTTGTGGTTAAAGGCGAAGCACATAGCATCAATACTAGTTCTTCTGTGGGACTTCCGTGGATGAGTATTGGAAGGGTATTAATTTTCTACATTTGCAATCTTTAAAAATGTTCACTGCAGGACTGGGGAGGAGGAAGCCGCCAAGAGAACATGGAGGTGGATGACAAGATTCCACTCTGTACCTTTACAGGTTGTTATGAATGTTCTTAAGGGATGGATGTGTACAGGGCTTTGTATGTCTAGGTGGGTAATTATATCTTATCAATTGGATCAGAAAAAAATGTACAATGCAAAAATTCTGTTCTGTAGCTCTTTGACAGTCTTAGATAATCTTTAAAATTTGATTTTGTAACTAAAATAAAAATATATACAGTACTGAAGTGTCCCATGATGTTGGGTGCATGTGTGTGATGGGGAGATAGGACAAACATGTCTATCTCTCCAAGCCCTGGCCATGCTGAATCACTGATTCCACGCTCTCCTTTTGGAATGTTTCTCTGAGCTACAGGCAAGAAGAACCCGACCCAGAATCCTCCTGAGCAGGAAGGCACAGAAACAAGGGAAACTTTCCTTCTCCATTAGTGAGATCTAGAATATCCTACCAATGTTCTTTCTCTGATGAGCAGGAGTTCATCTCTTTTATTTATTTATTTTCAGATATGACAGGAACATGCTTATGATAAGGTTTGAATATTAGTAGCTTTCCAAGTGCCCAGTGGTTCTTGGCACCCCTTGGGGTACACTGTGTTTGTTGAACGAATGAGTATATGTGCTCATGTAAATAGTTCACTTCGTTTTACATTATTATTTTTGATATTAAAAGTTTTTTGTGGAAAGACTTGTTTTCTAAGTTTATTTGCAGACAGAACTTTTTTTTTTCCAATTAGATTTCAATCAGGATTTAAGTGTACTGTTACTAAAAGTGTCTGCTTATGAATCGTTTTGTGATGGGAATTCTCATCTGTCCCTTGTGCTGCTGAGAGCTCAAGTCACCCTGCGACAGTTTGACGAATACCAAGATATAGAGCAGACACCTGTCTAAGCGACAAAATGTGTCTCGATGTGATTGTAGCGACTTCAGCCTTACAGTTGTTAAAACCTAAAAGTGGGGATTCCGAAGAGCAGGGTGGGCCGGCAGGGAGGGAAGACATGGTGGAGATCGTCTCCCTTGGCTCTGACTAACGATTAGTCCCCTCAGCACCAGCCAAGTGGCAAGCATACCAGAACGGCTTCTCTCTATCTCTTATATTTGTAGGCATGTATGACATGTTTCATAAAACTATCTTAAATCGTTAAGCAAATAAGGAGGTTTTATGTTGGGTTGAGTGCATTCTCAACTTGTCAAATCTAACTGCCAAATTTACTGTATCTCCTAAAATTATATTTCTATCCTTTGGCTTATCTTTCAGAATAAAACGGCATGTCCTGATTCTGAAGTCCAGATTACTCTTTGAATCTCTTACCAGAACCATGTTCCTACGAAACACGTTCTGTTTTGAAATATTTGCCAATTCAGTTTAGTCTCCTTAACTAAATCCAGTGGCTTGTCAGGAAGAATGGGTTATTTTGGCTGGGCGCTTTAATTATGCAATATCCAGGGAGGTTAAAAACAAGAGTCCATTTTTATTCCTTATAGGACAATATGGCCACTCCAGAACTTCAGCCTGGGCAGTGTTTACTCTGCAAGCACAATCGTTGGGAATCTTTTTACACAGAGATCATTTATTCTGTTCAGATATTCTTCTGAACATCATACCTGAAACAAACCAATGACCTGTTTTTGTGAAAAGAGAGGCCAGATGGAGTGGCAGGGGTCACACGGCCTACTGTGTCCTAAAATGTGCTGGAACAACAGGTCCAGACTGAAGAAATCAACCTTGTTGCTTTTGAGGGAGAGCAGGCAGAAGGTTCAGAAATGGCTGGGCGAGTCTGGATAAACTCCCATCCTGCTTCTCTGGAGATGAAGGGAGTGATCTTTGTTAAAAATCACATTTATTACTTGCAAATTTGGTAATCATGTTAGATTCCTAGTGATGCCATGACAAAGGACCACAGACTGACTGCCTTAGTTGACAGAAATTAATTCTCTCATAGTTGCTGTGGTTAGAAATTTGATAGCAAGGTGTCCCAGCCAGAGTCTGTTTCTTACTTTTCTGTTTGATTTCCGTGTCCTGACCCCTGCCCTTGTCAGGTGGCATTCTTTTGCCCTCCTCTCTTCATAATATTTTGATACAAAGACACTTTACTCTCCTCTGGTGTGGCCGCTCAACCTCTCATAACTGACGGGGCTGGTTTGCGGGTATTAGGCATTAGGATTTGAACATTCTTTTAAGTGACATAATCCAGTGCAGGATAAGAATCCCTCAAAATAATTTTTAAAAAGGATTGTTGAATGAGCACCCTGGGTTGAAGGATAAATGTTTGCTTATTTGTTTTTGCTGTAGTTTGGAAGTTTCCAACAGGGAGAGGAGAGAGCAAAGAGGAAGCAGGTAGAGCATTTCCTGACACTTTCCCAGGTTAGACCATCTTCCTGGAATCTTGGACAGAGTGCAGTACAGAGCATCATTGGTTGTTTCTTTCTGGGCTTTTCACCCTTTTTTGCTAGGTGCTGAGTCACTGGATTCTCACTTTAATTTTTTTTAAACCCAAATTTTAATAATGGTTCTTAAATGCCTTAACCTCCCTTCTAACCCACCATAAAAGCAAATCCCATAAGTTTCCAACTCACTGGATCCTACTAGTATAGACAGCAAGCAAAGGAGGGTGGTAGGGTCCTCTTTACAACCACCCCCTTTCCTAAAGATGTGTGAGGCACTCTACAATTCTAGCGTCAGAGCCAGCTGATGGGCTGGCTTGTTAGTATTTCCAATTACTGGGTCCTTTTCCTTTGTGCCCTGCTCAATAAGAATTTTAGTGGTAAGGATCTGGGTCTGAATATATTTCCCAGGCAATTATGCAGGATGAAATAATCTGTTTCCCAAGCTTAGTTTGAAGCCCCTGATCTAGAAAACCTTGAAGGTGAGAATCTGAGGCCAAACAGAAGGCAGACAGGCAGAAAAGGCTCAGGAACACAACCTGGCCTATGTTCATTTACTCAGACTCCCAGAGCTCCCTAACCTCGAATGTCTCAGGCACCTTTGCAAGGTCTACCAGAGGCAGCTCTTTAAGTAACAGAGCTGAGGAGAAAGTCCATGGCTGATCTCTTTCACAATGCTCCCCACACATCACTTACCAATGGAAGGCGTTTCTCTTTTTATTTTGAAGGTGAAAAAAAACCCAATCCATTACTTGTGTTTTTGCCTAATAAAATGTTGCGCTCCGCAGGGGGAGCATTTAGACAACATGTGAACATAGATGGCTGAAAGCTAATGGCTTCGATGGACGTGAGGGCTTTGGCCCTAAGCTTTTTTCTTTTAACTAATGGCTCAATAACAGGGCGAAAGTCATTTGGGACTGAAAAGAATTTCCAATGATGAAGGAGCATCTTAATAAGAAATGAGTGGGATAGGGCTCCAACCCAGAAATCTTGGCGCTTTCTGCCTCGTAAAACTGCCGAAGTTCATGAACACAGCCTTTGTGCCTTCCCTGGTACTACGCGTGAGAGACATTCCAGATTCTCAGGCATGAAGGGGCTAGGCTGATGTATCCTGTCGTGTGAGGTGACACACACCAGGTCCTGGAATTGCCTGTAAGCGAGGAGGTACCTAGTATTGAACTCTGGGCAGGCAAAGTGAAGGGAACATTTCTTGATTGGCCGGCTGTTCAAAGCATGCAGAGGGAGTTGGAAATGGGTTAGAGTAGGGCAATCTAGTCTTTTAAATGCTGGCGTAACTCAAATTTGTGGGGCTAAAAAGTTTGAGGGGACCATCAAACCTCATACTTTTAAACAATTTGAATTCCTTCTTTGCAAGATACACTAGGCGATGCGTGTGATGGTCTAGCGCTAGCCAACTGGCTGTGTTTTCTTACTGGGCTTATTCTTCTGGGCTGTATCCGGGTTGCTAGTCCCATTTGTATTGTTTGTTTGCTGGCAAGCGGCCCAAAGGTCTCACAAAAGGTGGGTCAGTTCTTTTGAAACACCACATTGTGCTGGATTTGGGTACCACTTCTAGTCTATTCCTAACGAAGCTGCTACTGTGTTGGGGTCAGGTGTGGGCTGGAGAGAAAAGTTCCTTTTCTAACTGATGGAGATTGTCCCTACCCCCATGCAGATGCAGCTGTGCTCTGCTGATAACAATGCTGCCTGGCACCTTCCCAACGTCGGATGCTCAACTTGATGACCCATTTGTGACAGAGAGAAATACAGTTGCCTCGTGCCTTGGAATGCTCATGCCGGCAGGGTGAGTGCGCAGGGCCTCCCTTTGTGGAAGATTTCTATTTGCAAGCAATGCCAGCTGCATAATTTATGGGGCCCAGTGCAAAAGGAAAATGTGAAGCTCCTCGTATGAAAACCGAGAAAGCTTTCCCATTGGAAGAACTAAAATATGACACTTTCCCCTTCTCCCATGGTCTTCCTCTCAGCATGTCATAGCTTTCAAAATTTGTTGCTTAATGTCATTTTAAGGAAAGACAAAAAAATCAGAATTAAGATACTGTCAGATACTTTGCATTTATCTCTCCATTTTTTGATGCCAGCTCTAAGTGTCTATTTGAGAGCCTTTTAAATCGCACGAGGAGTCCTTGAAATCCTGCATCCAGATTTCAGAGCTCAGTGCTTGCATACAGATTTTCATTCTTACTAGAACAGAGCTGACCTACCAAAAGAAACTCAGTTGTTTTTATTTCCCTTTTTGATTTCACCTAGTTTGTAGCATCACTGCTTATTTTGGCTTGGAAGACAGAGGGTATATGGATGGCCTCCCATGCTTTCGTCTTTGTCTGCCCTCTCTTTCAGCATGAGTGGGTGGCCATGCATGGAGAAAACATGAACAACAAGGAATACAATGGGTCTCTGGGTAGTTCTTGTTTCTTACACACCATTCTTAAGCACTCTGTGTTTGGAGCATGTTCTGATCAGAGTGGAGAGCTGGCCTCCATGCTGTAAGCATTCTGCATGCTCTCCTGTAGATACAGCATGCTTATACTAAATTCGCTTTGTATATCTTTCAACGTCCGTGCGTGATGCGTCCACTAGACTGCTAAGAATTCTGTATAGGGATGGGAGAGCATGGAGATTTCCATAACCTTTGTGCCCAAGTGAGTGTGTCATTGTCTTGTTAGCCTTCACTTACAAAGCCCAAGGCAAAATAAATAAATAAATAAATAAATAAATAAATAAATAAATAAATAAAGCAAGCCACTGAGAATTCTGGGAAGGTGAAAGTGGAGCATTGAACTTAGTCTGGGGCCCTCTGACCATAGCGGCATGTGTAACCCCACAGGGAATATTGCTATAAAACTAGCCATGATGGAAAGGCACAGCAAACAGTGTTTGATGAGCATGATTCAAAGCTTTAGGGGAGCTTAAAGGACTATGATGAGGATTTAGAGCAGTGCGTGTTTCTAGCTTACGTGACATTCAGGTCTCATCTTGGGTGCTATCTTCTCCTGGAGAGCGTGCCTATTCCTCCATTCCGAGATGACTGCCCTTGCATCATTCTCAATTGCAAGCATTGTTTCCAAGTCTTGGTAGAGGCTTCCAAGCTGCTACATCCATCTGATTCAACAAGTATTAAGTGAGGCCTGAGAATTCCCTCTCCTGACACATTGCCAGTAGTGCTGCTACGTCACCTGTCAATTGTCTGTTTTTACTGCACGAAATTAAAAGCAAGGAGAGCAGAAATTTGGTCACCTCCAGTATTTGGTAAGAGCCTAAACACAACATGCACTCATTAAATATTTATTGAATTAAGAAATGAATCCATGACCAGGAAATTTAATGCACAATAAGGTATTAGATGTTGGAGATTGAGTTAGGTCTGGGCCACATAAATACTTGTGCCTCTGCCCACATAGGAAGGATTGTTGGTCAGATTTGCTTCTAGGCAAATAAAAGGCAAAGTTGCAAATCTTGAGGGGCAGGGAGCTCTAGTCATGAAACTTGATGTTAAAGAACCAATTGGGTAATGTAAATGATGGTTGCAGGAGGACCTTCATGATTTCCTTTTAGGCTTGAGTGTCTGACTATTGTGAAAATGGAACGGCACACATAGATGCATTCTGGAGCCTGGGGATCTCTGGTCATGGGAGTTATATGCATGGGTACCTGTATGCATCACAGAGCAGATGTTCAAGTATAAACCAAGTACTGCCACTTTGTGCTTGTAGACAGAGTATGCATGGTAAGCCTCATGAGAAAAGTTGTAGAATGACCCTGTTCTTCCAGATCCCAGGTGTATTCTGGGATCTTTAGGGCTGGTAGTCTGTGCACTAAAGTTTGGATCTGGTTTGAGTTTATCACCCACAACTTCACATACTAATATGATGATTTCATCATTGCAAGCCAGTCTAGATGAATATATCATGTTCCTCAAGTGTGGTAAGGGTGGATCTTTTAGGAGGTAAGGCCCAGTGCAAAGGCAGTTGGTTATGATTGCACCCTCCAAAGGGACTAATACAGCTCTCCTGGGAAGTCCTGCTAGTACTTATGAGACTGGGTAGTTAGATAAAAACCAACCAAACAAGCCACCAACAACTAAACAACATCCCACGTTGAATTCCTTTTGCTAGAATTCCTAGCCTCTGAGTCTTTGGTCTTTCTGCCTAACCTTTGACTCCCCCCCCCACACTTACACCCTCATTTTCACATGGCTGGCTCTCTTTGTGCTTTTCTGTGATGATATGATACAGATGTAGGGATCCCCATCTGGATGCTAATGTCTTGTTCCTAGAATTCCTGAACTGGAAGATAACTAAACCAGTTCTTTTTTGATTATCCAACCTCTGACATTTTGCTATAGCTACTTAAAACAGACTAACACATCACGATGTACTGTGAACTGCCCTGTTCTTAAACGCATACTTCATGAGCTTATGAGCTCCTCCAGCCCTTTTTCTTAAGCGTTGTCCAGAATTTTAGTAGTCTGAGTCTTTTCTCTCCCTACATTTTTATTTCAGGAAATAGATTTCTCCATGGTTCAAAAGTATCCTACTTGGGTTGCCTTTCAAATGGCTTTGGTAGAAACAACTAGGAGGGTCCTATGATAGCTTTAGAACCGTGATGTAGCAATGCCTTTCCAGGAAGCAAATTAGAAGAAAGGAAAGTTGACTCTCCATTAGTATGTGACAAGCACAGTGTTTCTATGGCAAGTGTAAGTCTTGGTCACAGTCACAGTAGGTCAAAGTGACAAACCACTGAATGAGACTGTTTTGTTCTTGGGATAAAATCTACATTGTTGGCTCTAAACTATGCTAGACTCATGCCTGCTCTGGACTTTTTAAGAATATGTTCATTTTGTATAGAGGGGGTATTAGTCAGTCAGCACGAATATAACAAAATACCACAGACAGGGACTTAAACAACAGATTTGTGTTCCTTCCCTGTTCTGGAAACTGGAAGTCTGAGCTTAACACATGGGGCGTGACAGGTTTCTTTTAAGGTTTCTCTCCTCTGCTTGTAGATAGCTGTCTTATCCTCTCTGATAAGGTAGCCTCCCCTCTGTACTTGTCTGTATCCCAGTCTCTTCTTAGTTTAGGGCCTTTCCTGTGGCCTCCTTTAACCTTAAGTAGCTCCTTAAAGGCCCTGTCTGCAAACACAGTCACGTTCTAAATTACTAGGCTGTTCAGGATTTGGAGAGAGATCCAGTTTAGCCTCTAACAAGCAGAATCCAGGAAATTTGTATTTTCAGTGGTGTTTCCAGGTAATTTTGATGCAGCCAGGCTTAGGCAGGCTTAGAGCCAGTGTCTGGTAATCATGGCAAACACCTGCTAGCTCCATGGCCCGTCCACTGGCATAACCCTCACGTTTCTGCTTTGCAAATGAGGGCTCCTCTGCCAGCTCAGTTGAATTTCAATGGGGTTGTGACAAATGTGCCCCGGAAGGACTCAGTAACCCAATACCTTGCCGCCTGCAAACATAATCTGGCCTTGTTTATGGCCGGAGTTCTGGGTATCAGCACAGAGATATTTCATTCCTTGTGTTCTCAGAAGCAAGGCACAGTCACGCAGCAAAACATGGAGCTGAAGACAGGTTTCGAGTGAAGCTTAGCATACTGGAAAAATGGATCAAATGCAGACCTAATTGCCTATAATTTATCTTCTGTGGCCACGATTTGGTCTGCTCTCCAAAAATTCTCATTAAATCTTAAACCTCAGGATTTTGCCTCCAAGGAGTAGTGTAACACTAACATGCGTTTTCTTGAAAATACAGTCTTCAGTGTGGATTTCCCTTAAATAAATTCTTTCTTTTTGTCACTGTCAGAATTACCCACACAGATGCAAATAACTCAGTCATAGTGAAAGGCATTCTTTCTGCATTTTTTTTTTTTTTTTTTTTTTTTGGTATGGGGAATACAAAGGCAAGGTGGGTAGGATTAGCTTCCCTTGACTCATCTGAGAGAGAGAGTTTAAGAGCACACCCACCTGCCATTTTTGAGAGTTAGGAAGCAATAAATCTGTTCTTAAGTGGAGATCATATTTTCTTTAATTTTCCTTCTGTGGAGTGTGAACCTTACTGAGTTATGCCTTCTCTGGCCCAGAGTGGTAAGAGGACACATTTCCTTACCCAGTCCTGCTTGTGATCTAGACACCAGCAGCACAGAACCATGCCTTAAGCTTACTATGACTGTTGAGTGTTAAGGGTCAGCTGCTCTCAGGTTTAACTTGGTACAAGAAAAGGAAAGGAAATAAAGAAAAAAAGCAAACCTAGTGATAGGCTAACACATTCATCACGTAGAGGGTTCAGAGGTAGTTGGAAGCCATCATTAGCGATCTTAACGTCTGTCCTGGACCATAAGGTAAAAGCAGAGAAGGGAGTTATCCTATTAAGATCAGAATAGTTTCCCATAGCCAAGACTGATGCACCAAAAATACCTTTTAACGGGCCCATTACAAAGCTCTGGCTGCTATCAAAAGATGAACCTTTGCAGCAGCAATGCTGAAGTGGAAATCCAGATGGAGCCTCCTCGAACCCTTCAAGCACTGCAGAAGGAGAGCCAGGAAGGTTGGCAGTGGGTCCTGTCTGACTTGCTAGGGAGGGTGAGGCTGGCTGTACCTCCCAGTGAAAGGCCATGCTGGGCTTGTAGTCTGTGCAGAACTAGAAAGCTCAAGGCTGAGTTGGAAAGTACTATTGTGGCCTGGGTGTGAAGTGAGGCCACAGGAGGAACCATTAACCCTACCAAGGAGCTTCCTAGAGATAGATTGTGCATGGGATGAGGAAGCAGAGTGTCGGGTAGAGTGGCACAGAACTCCAGCATTCTATGGATGGAAAAGCATACGTATATGGAGTTTAACTCCAGAATGTGAGCAATAGGCTGACTTGGGTACATGAGTGACAGATTGAATGTTGGAGAAACTTTATGGCTAATAAATTAGTATGAATGCTTTATCTATTTATCTGTCTATTTATTATTTTGAGATAGGGTTTCACAATTTGGCCCCAGCAGGCTAGGAACTCCCTATGAAGTTCTGGTTGACCTTGAATTTATAGCAGTCCTACCTCAGCTCCTGAGTGCTGAGATTATAGGCATGCTCCACCATATCTGGTTTACACTTAGTTTTTGTTAGCATTTCCTACAAAGTGGTATTCTTCCTAGTGGTATTTTCACTCAAGAGTAATTTCACTATAACCATTCCAAGGTCCTCTCCTACCTCTCCTTCTCTCCTAATGGCTCTCTGCCTCTCCCAAACCACCTCTCTTCTGCTTTCTATACCTAAACTCCATTCTCAGGAGGATAGGTGTCCCACTTTGATTCTCTCTTATTTTAATTCCGTTTCTCCTGCAATGAACTTGCCCCAAACTTTTAGTTTGGCTCCACACCATTCTCAAAAGCTCAGAGAGTTAGTGTTTTTTGGGTTTTGCCAAAGTTTTTAAAAATATTCAAAGCCATGACTGTTTTCATATTCATCTCTAGTTATTCAGTCACAGTAAGATACTTCAAATTAATCTTGGGTAAATTTTGAAAATAATCTTTCCTAAAGAGATGACTTAGCATTGAAAACAAAATTTTTTTCTCAGGTAATGGACTGCTTATATTATTTCTATGTTTGGAGGTTCAGGAGTATCTTATTTTTGTGGTAAAGGTATTCTGAGAACAATAGACATCCCACAATGTGGACATAGTAATGATAATTTACAATCAAGGACTGTAAATAGCAAAATCTGGTTCTTTAAGTGTTAGGGACATTTTTAATGTTTAGAACAAACTTTCCATATGTTAATTTTTTACCTTTGTGAAGGATAATTACATGTGCCTTATTGGATTCAAACCTCTGTTTTGACCAAAGGAGGAAATACTTTTCACTCTTCAATATTGCAAATATTTTTCATAAATCTAGCATTTAAAATGTTCTTTTTTGTTATTTTTGTTTTGCTTTGTTTCTATTGGTTTTAGACAGGCTTTCGCATAGCTCTGTCTACACTCAAACTTGCTATATAGCCAGGAATGACTTCAAACTTCCGCCCCTCCTGCCTCTACATCCTCAGTACTGCCATGAATCAGCCTATCTACTTTATGAATCAACTGTGAGTCAAACCCAGAGCTTCGTGCATGCTGAGCAAGCACTCTACAAGCTCTTAAAGTAATTTTCATGAATAGAAGAGATGCAAGGACTAGATTACTGGTATATTCTCATTCAGTAACTATTATAGGATGGAAGCAGGAACTGACATAGCAGTAGTATAAGGTAGGTGATGGTCAATGCACACTGTCCATTGCGGAGAAATGATGGACAGCAGGATACAGTTATTCAACCATCAAATGTCGACCATTTGCTAGATCCAGATCTCAATTGCGCGCTACAGATAGAGCACCCCCACCGAAGAGGATGTCCCTGTTCTTTCTTATAGGGAAGTGGGGGGCAGGGCTTTTGTGTCCAGAGAGGACTTATTCTGGCTGGGATGAAGAGAGAAATGATTGCAAAGGCCATAGTGGAATTTATAGGAATGATGACCAGTATGTAAACATAGCAACAAAGTCAATGCATTTCAAGACTAAAGATCAACTTTCCAGATCATATGTGGAAATGGAAAGTAGGTCTCAGATCCAGAAGACGTGTGCTGAGATATGGGAAAGTAGAGATGTGACAGACTTCTGGTGAGCATGGTTTATTATTATTTTAGTCAGGATCTCAGGAGAAACAGAAGCAAGCTCCATAGAAGCTGGGGGAGTGTGGAGATTATAATGGCTACGTGTTCAAGTCTTTACCTTCATAACTAAGGATGAACTCTAGCACTACAGAGCTTTACAAGGTCTCACAGACGGTAGGTTGAAGTATTGATATTTTGCCCCAGGGTTGCCTGACTCCAAAGTTTGTAATCTATTCCCTGTCCTCAGTGCAGGGTTGGAGAGGTAATTGGTTTCACCATAAAGGGCTGATGGTTGCAACTTGAGAGACTGTGGGAGAGATTTCAGAGGAAGTACATAGAAACAAACAAACAAACAAACAAACAAACAAACAAAAAAGCCATGGGAGCCTCAGAGAGAAATAAAGAGGCTAAGGTGCCGGGGGTGTGAGGTGCCTAGAGTTTAAGGTAAAGGATAAATAGATATTTGGGGGGACCAGAGAAAATAGTCGATGAAGAACCAAAGCTCAGAGCAAGCAAGGAGGAACAGAGAGAGACAATGACTGGGCCCAGGAAGAATTGTGGTTTTAGAGCAGGGAATTGTTACAGTCCAGCTCTGTCGTTTTCTGGTGACATGACCTTGAAGGGTTTTCCATGACTTTGATTGCACCCATTTCTCGGTTAGCAGAGCAACCATTCAGATCCTTGCTGGAGACTATCACGACAGTTTATTTTCAGTTGACTATGGTGGAATATTCCATACCTTATGCACCTCATGTTTAGACTAGCTTCCCCACTACCTTGGGTATAGCCTGGAAACAGGGGTTGTGGTTTATGGTGCATGTCTTAATGCCAGGCTACTGTGTCTGCTTTTGTTTACAAAACAAGCATGAAAAAGCAGAGGCACAGAGAAGAGGCAAAGCCACTTTCTCCTCGAAACCGCATCAGGATAGAGAAGGTTGGGCGCTTAAGGCAATGTCCCTGACACTGAATGACTTTAGCCATCCACCAGTCTCTCACTCTTGTTGGCAGCTTCTGCCTGTGGGCTTCACTTGAAGGTCCCTTTCCATTTCTCAGGAGAAGGTGTCGTGAATGCATTGGCTGTCTCTGTGATATTGTGCAGAGCTCTGCACGTTTATGGCTTATATAAATATTGAATAATAAATAACTACAAGAGAAGAAGAATATTACAGGCTGGGGAGAGGGAAAGATGCTGAACTCATTACATGAGGGCCAACCTCGGCCTCTTGGCTATCTCCTTCAAAGGGATTTGTTTGCCAGCTGTGTAGAGAAATATACTTTCCATATGATGAGCCTGGAGGAGCCAGTTTCCCTACAGAATGCTTTTGGAATATCCCCAGGAGGGCCCACAGGATCCTTAATGGTGTGTCAGAGAGGATAACCCCTCAAGCCTCCTTGGCAACTGGGTTAGAGCAAAGCTCTGGGGAGAATAGCTGTAGCAAGATGCAGAAATTAGAAGAATGGGTTGCAATCTTTGTGTTTTATTTTACTTTCTGATTCCGTGTGCGAACAGGGCAGATTTCCAGCCAGTTTATTAGATGCATCATTGGCTGAGAAGGTCACTTGTTCTTTACTTCACTGGCTCAAGAAGAGCATTTCTCGTTTAATATGTAATCCAGATTCAGTGTGTCAAGCCAAGGCTATCTCCTCCATCTTAAGAAAGTGGTTTTTCTGTTTGGTGTTGAGGAACTAGTGAAGGGACAACCGAATTCTTACATTTGAAGTGTGCTGAAATACTCAGTAAATATTTACAGACTGGGCAGATGAGAAAAACTGCAATTCCCCTTAAGGGCAATATGCAAACCAGTTGAGCTCAGATCTTTTGTAGTTCTGACTGGCTGCTGGCCAGCCCAGCAACAAGGTGTTTGGTAAATAAAACGAATACCTCTTTTATAGTTTGATCAATATCTATGGGTTGTGCCGAAATTGTTTCCATTGTTTGTTAAAAGATTAGTTTCGTTGACTCAAAATGTCATACTATCTGCCTGATAAAAGGGAGCGAGGACCCAACTACATCTTGACTAAACTGGACTTCTGTTTTCCTCCCCTGTTCTTTCTAGCTCCACAGACCTTTGAGATGATCCACATGTCAGGTGACAGGAGGTGGTAACGTAGGGGATGTATTAGGTAGAGGTCAAAGGTGGACTGGGCAGGAGTCAAGGGCAAGAGATAACTGGGTGAAAAGTGTTTTAAGAATAGCATCTTAGTGATGCTCTTCAGAATGAGGGTTCTGGAACCTCCCAATTGAGTTTGGCTCTCAGGTAGTAGCTCTTCCAGCTAGTTAACTGCCCTAAGAGAGATTTTTTTCAGAGGTTCCCATGACTGTTTGCAACCAAAGATTTAGAGTTTAGAGGTTAAGATTCCAGATCCCCCCCCCAATGATAGTAAATGACGTAAGGTAGCAAATTTTCTAACTTGGCTTTCAATGATTCCCCTGGAAGAAAAATTTGTAAGCCAAGCTTATAGCACCCTTTTCTGGAGATGGACCAGGAGGATGGGAAAGGACCCCACATCTGTTTTTCGTTGTTGATATTGTTATTATTGTTTCTCAGAAGACAAAATTATTGTCCTTAGGCTTTTTACATCTTCAATTTTTTGAAGGAACACTACAGGGAAGGGACTTTGTCTCCGAGAAGGGCCTTTTCTGGCCCCCTGACTTGTAATTGAGCTCCTCCTTGGCTGGTTTCCTTTATAGCACTTTAAACTAGCAATTATTATTTTTTTCCCATTTGTTTACTATTTGGGTCATTTACCCTCCAAGATATCATGGGTCATATTTACCAGATTTCTGTTTCTTTAGCACCAGGTATGCATTAACACGGAAAGAGCAGGCAAACAGGGCCCATCAGGAGGCACCCAGTACTGCCTATAGTTCTGAATGAAAAGATAATTCCAATGTGAGAGGTTTCTATCTCAACATTACTACCTGCCCCTAACCCCAATAACAACCCTGCCTTTAGAATTAGACGTCTCCTTAACAGCATACCTGAAGGTGTGGTAAGGGAATACCAGTGAGTAGATATTTCCTTCAGTACAAGGTAAGCCCACTCAGAGACATCCTGTGTAAGAAGCAATACTGACAAAACATGTCCTTCCCCCTCTGAGCCCCTCAGTGGGAAGCTCTACTATCCTTCGGGTATTCCTGGCTAACAGTAGCATACTCTACCCAACCCTTTATGACTGGAATACCTACTTATAATGCTAGGATTAGCTATCTGTCACTTAGTTTCCTTGAGTTACTATGACCAGGGACTTCATCTTCAAGCAAGACAGTAATGATAACTTAGAGGATTGCAATGAAAGTGGGGCCCCGTTGCTGAGGAAAAAATCCACACAACTCACTGAACATGGAGAAGTCCAGCTGATGCCTACATGGAGCCTTTGGCCCCTTGTTCTAGTCTTTCTGGTGCAGGAAGATACTCTGAAGACCACTAAAAGAGAAACGTGAACCCCAACCCACAAAACCTTTGACTTACAATCGGTTCTGCCTGCAAAAAAATGCTAAGACAATGTTTGTACAAAACTTGTGGGAGTAATGAACCAATGTCTGATTTGACTTAAGGCCCACTCCATGAGAAGGAACCCATACCCAACACTGCTTGGGTAACCAAGACCCAAAACTAGCAAAGTCCAGAGATCTAGGGTAAAACCAAACATGGCTGGCCTAAAATATAGCAATAAAATGATTCCTAATGATATTCTGCTATACTCATAAATCAGTACCTTTTCCAGTCACCATTAGAGAGGCTTCCTGTGGTAGCAGAGGGAAACAATTGCAGACATTATGCACATCCAGACATTATGCACAGAGAGAGGGGTGGGGAGAAGAGTAGAGTTGAAATTGGAGGTCTCCATCAAACCTCTTCCTTCAAAGCTCAGAGAATCCTGTGGAAGAGGAGGCAGAAAGATGGTAAGAGTTGAAAGGGATAGAAAACACCAGGAGAACACAGCTTTCTGAATCAATTAAGGAAGGCACATATGAGCTCAAAGAGACTGAAACAGCAAGCACAGGATCTATAGGGGTCTACACCAGGTTCTCTCCATATATATTATAGCCATTAGCTCAGCATTTTTGTGGGACTCCTGACTATGAGGAAGAGTGGGTCTCTGACTCTTGTAACCTCTCCTGGGACTCATTCCTCCTGTTGGGTTGCTGTGTTCAACTTTAATATGAGAGTTTTGGTTTCACCTTATTATATTTTATTTTGTCACGTTTGGTTTGGAGGCCTGTTGTTTTCTAATGAGAAAGAGGAAGGGAGTATATCTGGAATAGAGGGAAGTGGGAAGTGGAGGTCCTGGGAGGAGCAGAGGGAGGGGGAACTATAATCAGGATATATCGTACGAGAAATGAGTCTATTTTCAATAAAAATAAATAAATAAAATGAAAAAGAAAATATCTAAGCAATTCTCTGCTTCTACCATTTGTTAACCTTAAGCATGTGAAATGAAACTATCTCTTTCATATTAGACATTAAAAAAAAACCCAAAAAACAAAAAACCAAGCCCCAGTTGGGCCAGAATTGTGTCATCTAACTTAAAGTACTGATTTTGCAATATTGCCTAAATTGAGTGGTGTATTATGGAAACATTCTCCACGTGCGGCTTAAAAGTCCACAACCTGGCCTTTTACAGAAGCATTTTTAAGCTTAAGAAATGGTTCTCCCTCTTCACATATACCACAGAATCAGAGGGCACCTTCTGCATATGGGGCACACCTTCTGCCACTGGGCTTGCCACAAAGTTACCATCAGGGCCAATAGACACATAGTAAAGAAATTATGTAGCATGGGGAGATCTGAGTAAACCCCTTAGTGTTTAAAGGATGGAGAAGTTACAACCTTTTTCTTAAAGTCCATCAACAGTCAATACAGCAAAGCTTGTGTCCTATGGCCAGGGCTAATACTACTGATGTAAAGAGCCCTTGTTATTCTCATGGCCATGAATCCCAAGAATTTTGGATAGGAAAACATGCCCTACAGAATGTCTTTTAAAAAGAAAACCAGCAAACCAAACATCCCTAAGGAACAATTTGAGAGTCTCACCCTCAAGTTGGATCATTATTCCAGAAAGGTCTCACCATATGATTGTTAAGAAAATAACATCTCTTTTTCCTTCTCTGAGCTATGAAGGTAAAATTTATTTTCTATTGTGTTTTTGAGAGCTGTGACTGCATGCACAAGGCCTGGACAAGATCAAACCAGACGAAATCCCACCCTGGACAAGGGAAGGATTCCTGAGTCTCATCTCTAGTTGAGAAGCTATTTACAGCTTATGGTTGTTGGAAGAGGGAAGGCATGTATGTGGTCCTTGAAAGGTTGCTTATGCCCCAATAAAAAGTTTTATACCCGTGCACATATAAGTAGCACTAAGTAGACTCTGTGGGAAGTTGGGAAGGAAAAGCAATGAAGGGGCTAGGGAAGGGCTTAGAGTGGAAGGAACAGATAGTAGATTTTACCAAAACACATGATATTCAAGTATAAAATTCTCAAGCAATTAAAATAAGTTAAAACCTTAAATTATTTTAAGCCCTCCTTTCCCCTATTCTGTCTCTGTTTCTCTCTGTCTCTGTCTCTCTCTTGTCTCTGTCTCTTCTCTCTCACACACACACAGACACACACACACTGGGGGGGGGGAGAGAGACCCTCAGAGGAAGACTGTAAAAGGATGGAAGGAAGAAAGCTATCACAGCCAGGGTGGCTAGATTGGAGGTTGAAGATATGTCCAACCCGTGACCCACAGACTGCATGAGGCCAAGGACGGCTATGGATCTATTCCAAGGGAAAATTATAAACTTAAAACATTGAGATAAATTTTTTTTTGCAATTTTGTTTTGTAACTTGGTTACATGGTTCTCAAGCGTGGGCTTTGTAGATGATGACATTGTGTTGCAATGTCTAAAGATTGGACACCCCTGGCAGTGTGAGGAAACATTCTCGGGGATAGCTCAGCACAGTGCAAGATAAGGAGCTGTGGAGAGAAGAGTCTAAGAATTTGGCCTTCCATTATGAGTGAATTCCTTTTTGACATTTCTGAAGATCCTGTGCATAACTCTGCAGTTATTTTTGGATTCGAGGCCGACTGACCTTTGAGTGCATGTCTGAGTCCACACTGGGCCATGTGGCATTGGAAATTTGTAAGGATTTCAGAGTTGTAAACTTCTACTGTGTGCTGGTGTTCTATTCAGGAAAAGCTCTCTGGAATCACTAAGGGGATGAGATACAGAGGTTTTAATTAGAAAATAGATATTAACATTCAGAGTCAGGATTCAGGACATTGTCACTATAGCCAGGCGATGTGACATTTTAATTTTCTTGACCATAGGGGAATTTTCGATAAGGCTGGTGGAGCTGTTCTATTTAGTTCTTGGTGTTATACAAACTGGACTTAAGGATTGAAATATACAATATATTATATATTTTTAAAAAAATTGAGGAGGGCTTGTTCTTTCAGTTAAGGCACATGTTTTGGGGGAAGTATCGCATCACTAGACTTGTTCATTCCATTGATGTTTCTCAGGGTTTCTGGAGCTTCCAATTCTTAGCAACCCAAGATCAGTGCCACACTTCTGTACTTTGTTTTCATGAGATCTTCTGGTGCCTTTGAACATGGACAATAGTTATTGTGCTTCCAATAGTCTTGGAAGGCTTGTTAGAGGATTGCTTATTTTATGTAACAAACGTTCCAGTGAGTCATTAGAGTTACATCACCGTATGCCTTGGATTCTATTGTGTGCAGTGGAGAGGATCTCCCTTTAATATCCGATGTTTAATGATATCAATGGCAGCAGTAGAAGGAGGAACAAACATGCATACATGGCTGTGTGCTCCCACAGGTGCTGCCCCTTGTCACACTTCTGTCAGTGCCTGCTCCCATGCCCCATGTTAGGGTAAATCATCAGGAGCAGCATGATTCCATCTAAGACTTGAATTAGGCAAAATAAATTGAGTTCGTGTCATTACAAATTACAGGATAGCTCCATCTATCTATATCAGTGCCTGGGAAGACAGTCAGATATGCAGCATGTATTAGGGTGCAATGTAAGTTTTCACTCTGAGGAGAGCCAGGAAACCAGACAACGGTGCCTTCAACTATGATATTTAAGCCTTGCTATTAGACTCACACTGTTCTTTCTTCCCCCTTCAAGGGCTCCTAGTGAGAAAGGAACCCATTTCTCCTCTCTGTAAGTCCCATAAACCTTCCACCAAGCCACTGTTTTTGCTGTGTGCTCTACTTATTTATAAAGTGGGGCTAATACAGCTTTTGCCTTAGGAAGACAGATGGAGCAAAGGTTTGAATTCTGATGGATGATCCTGTCTTGGCTGTCAGCATGAGCAACCCTTCCCCAACCCCGCCCTCTGAGAGCCAGTCTTTCTTTCTCGTCTTTATGTCTCTACTGATTTGCTTTCTTAAGGCTTCTATGACACCCCTTACATCTCCACACTGGTATGTTAGACATATGCCTGCTCATCTTTTTTAATATGCTGGAAACACATATTTTCCCTAACTCTAGCAGGCAGTAGTAGAGGTTTTGTGTATCTGGAAGACACTCTTGCAATATTTACCACGAATATTTTTGGGTATTTTGTAATGCCTATCTTTCTTCCAGCCTCTTTTATCCAGGGTCCAACACATAGCCTGCCCCACGGGGGACATTTAGATGCTGGTGAGCGTTCTGGACTGCTGGTGAGTCTCTGGAAAGACTACAGTAACCTACCACTTGATATAGCATTTCATTAGGAACCAAGGTTCAGCTCAGCTCTTCACTTTGGTTGGATCACACACATTCCCATATTGGGACACAGTAGCAATAGTCACAAAGTCAGTAAAGTAGCAGCTGAAACTGGGCTGTAGTCCACTGACGCTCAGCTCAGCAGAAGGGAATAGAGAGTTCATTGTATGTAGAAAGTAATAGGCAGTTCGTTTTATCTGAGGAAGCAACATCATCCAGCCATTCTTCTCAGAGGCTTCCGGTTGGGAGCACTCATTCATGTTAGCAGAAAACATCGATTAATTAATAGAACTATTTGTTCTCCTAAAATATTGGAAAGTTTAGGGTAAATAAACCCTTTCTCCCAGTTATTTCCAGCTTCCGTGCTTCCTTTCATCTGGCCTTGTTGACAGTTAACCTGGCTGAGTTACATTCATAAGCACCTATAACAGCTGGGTATTTTTCAGCAGTAGGTGTTTTCCCTGGGGTATGCCGAAAAGGAGTGTGGGTAACCAGTCCCTGAGCATGAGGAATGATGAGCTCCTCAGAGCCCATCATTCTAGCACTGATGGACTCTTAGGATCCAAGTATCCCTCTGCTCTCTGTGGTCCACCAGCACTACGAGAGACAAAAAGGCATGGTGGTCAAACCCAGGCTTGCTTGGGACATTAGCTGGAGGAAACAAGGAAGTATACCTTTACTTTTGCAGGTACTATGAATTCTCAGGGGAGCCCACAGTGTGTGGATAACAATTCTGCCTCCATTTTCCCTCACATGCATCCCTGTTTAGCTTTACTTAGCACTTAGGGTGGATCCTTATCAAGGAACACTAGTTGTGAGTCTTTACATCTGTACTAAATCTTGCTTCACATTTTATATATTTTTAAAGACTGTTTGGAATATGCTAAAACACACACTAAAGTTTGAAGGGCAGCAGACCTTGTCTTCAGCTTTTTTTAGACAGAAAATCTGAGGGCTGGAGGGAAATACTTTGACTCTCAAGTTGCTATCTAGGAGCAATGCAATCTTAAAAGGGATAGGCACACCCTGGTCTCCATTCTCAGACTTGGAGGCTCCTGTTAGCCTACCAGGAAATGTAACATGTTTGTGGTCATAGAAAGTCTTAGGTCATGATATCATTGAAGTAGGGTTCTTCAAAAATATTTAATTAAGCAGTTTGTCTACAGTATCAACAAATGGAAATTGATCTGGATCTGGGCTTCTGAGTGTTCTGTCAAAGTGTAACTTACTTTTAGTTCCCACCGATGTTCTCTGCAATAACAAAGGATAGCCAGGTAACCTCAAAGAAAACGTGGGTTCGTAGAAATGGTTTTGTTTTTTTGTTTGTTTTTATTTTTTTGTTTTTTTTCTCCACAAATATCTCTAGCGGAGGCTAATACAGGGAATAATAAGGAAAACAGTTGATGAATGTTGACGTGTCTGTCAATAGTCCATATACATGTAAAGATAGAATATGGAAGGGTTTGTGGCTGTTAATTAGTATTGTGTTTACTGACAGAATTCAAAGTCCTTCAAATGTATAGTATAGTCATTAATTGGAAGCTTTCTCACAGTTGTTCTCAAATTCACAGCTTTTTTTTTTTTTTCAAAATCAGGAACTAAAAAACAGCAGAAAAATAAAACCACTCTTGGTGGATAAACAGCCCAAGAGTTCTGAAAGCAGGCACCACTGGGGTTAACTTCCTTTGTAGAGCAGACCAGGCAACACAGAGAGCCTCCATTAGTAGTTTGTTGTTTCTCACACTTCCAGCTTTCCTGAGTGAAGGAAGGGAAGGACAGAAGCTGTGCTAGGGAACTTTCGAGCAGCAGGGAACCTTGTTCAAATAGAATAAGGAAGATTTTACTTTTGATATCAAACCTTAGCCAAGCAGAAGGTTCTAGAAACCTGACGATGTCTGGTTTAATTGCTGTATCTAAGAGACTAACCTACAGGCCCATCCCCTTGGAGGCTGTCAATCTAAAATTCTCTTTGAAAGTTCTGAGCTCACCAGCACAAACCATGGTAGCCTGACTGTTTGGGGCTCTCGGTAGAAGAGCTTATACTCTTTGTAATTCTGCATCTCTTCGTTTCATTATAATTCCATAGTGGTCAGGTGGGATGTGGAAGTTGAAAGAGTTTCAGGTCAGGCTGTAGAGACATCCTGAGCTGACTCTAGGGGAAAATTCACCCTCCTGCTCTAGTTGTTAGCTCCAGATACTGGCGATACAAAGTGGTTAAATGTGGACTGGTCCTTAAGTCTCCTAATGATTTCAGACTGAAGGGAGTGAGTCTATATAACTCATATCACTGGTGCTGGAATCATGCATTATAACCTGGAAAGAATTTTCTTTGTGGTAAAGTCAAAGATGCCTATTACTCAATCCAGGGAAAATAATAATTATTATGTAAGTCATTGTGTCCAAAAGAACCGTTAGAGAAGAATTGAGAGACTGGACCTGGGAAGACTGGGAAGTGAATGGCTGGATTATGTGAAAATCTCAAATAATCAATAAAAATATTATGTTGGGAGAGGAAGAGAAGAATTGAAAAAGAGAATACATTTCATAGGTTCATTTTTAATCATAGTCTTGGGATGGCCATTTCCAAAACAGGGATTATTAATTTGTAGAGTTTTGCTTGCTCATTTTAACAAGAAAGCAGGTAAAGGGGGGAATTGGAAAGGGTTAGTAAAAAGACGCCATGATTTAGAAACATCTAGAGTAATATGCTGGAGGGAGATGAATGGCAGACAAGCTAGCCCGTGAATCCAAATGACCTCATCTGTGAAGCTCACCTGTGAAGTGGGTCTCATTAAACTTCCAGCATAGAGAGTTCTAAGAGTTCGTTTTGATGATGAATGCAAAGTGCTTTGCCTTTTAGGGACTTGAGTACGGTGCCTTGTTCTTGGTTTGATGTTGCTTTCGAGTGATAACTCTGGCTCTTCTGACAATGTTCAGACTCTACGCTGGGCTAACTCCTTTGGAATCCCTATGGAATGATACCGAGTAATGTGGAAGATCTGCTTCTAAGCAGTGAGGGGAACAGAGCCTCCATAAGCCTTTCCACATGGTGTAGCACTGCAGGTATTGCCTAGGTTCTGATGCCCACGTCTAACCTCAGTGTGACGGTTACAGTCCTGCTTGGTGCTGTGTTATTCCTTATGCCCAGCTGCAGGCAAACTGTTGCTTGAGTCTATGAAAGACAGGCAAGCTGGTAGTCCACCAGCCATGGATAAAACAGTGTCAAAAGACTTTCTTTCTCGTGAAAGAGTCAAAAGGAAGAGCAACAACAGAGCAGAGGGGTCCCTGCACAGCATGTGTGACCTTTTATAGCTGAGGATCCAGGCACAAGATGTATGAGGCTACAGTGAGAAAAGCCACCCAGCCAACAAAAGAGAAGCCACAAACTGGCTGCTTTATCCTTGAGTGACAATGAAGAGGGAATGAACATCCTACAGAGGTGAAGATGAGGATGATTGATATCTACTCTTTACTATATTCCATTTTGTTTTCAAGTCTAAATGGATTTCTTTGTCTTGAACATACTTTCCCTGGTCAAGAAGTGTAGATACAAATTTGCAGATGTCCAGCAAGGCATCGTGGTTCATGCATTTGGTCCCAACACTTGTGAGGCAGAAGTAGGCAGATCTCTGTGATTTCAAGGCCAGCCTGGTCTACAAAAAGAGTTCCAGAACAGCCAGGGCTTTTACACAGAGAAACCCTGTCTGGAAAACCAAACCAAACCAAACCAAACCAAACCAAACCAAAAATCAGGGACTGGAAAGATGGCTCAGTGGTTGAGAGCATTGACTACTCTTCCAGAGGTCCTGAGTTCAATTCCCAGCAACTACATGGTGGCTCACAACCATCTGTAATGGGATCCGATGCCCTTTTCTGGTGTGTCTGAAGACAGCCATATAAATAAAACCCAAAATCAAACCAAACAAACCAAACAAGCAAATGAAGAAAAATATTTGCAGATGTCCTAAGCGGCCTGTCTAAGTCAGCTTTGCACTCATTCAACAACGCGTACTTTGTAAAGGGTCTACTTTTCGTGAGAACTTCCTGGGCTGTGTAGCTTGAAGCAGAATGGGTCGCTGATGAGCACTGGTTTTGTGACTATCTTTTTTATTCCTCTTGTGAGGAAATGCTTAAAGCACCATCAACGAACACCATTAATAATGGTCATCCATGCAACAAGAGAATCTTTCTCTGCGGGGAGTTAGTCCCTTGAAAGTGACCTGCTGTGACTTACTCCTTGCTGTTGGTGACATCATAGTCCAACTGAAAAGCATCTGAAATGTTGCCATATGTTATAAAGGAGTATTTATATCATGGGACCATTCTTGCATTACTTTGGTAACTGAAATACAAACAAAACAAACTCAGCCTAGGTTTAAATAGAGGAAGATAGAAAATAAATCCTTGGTTTTAGATGCATATCTACCCAATGCTACATTACCCATAAAAATTAGCTAGAGATAAAATATTATTTAATTTTAACTCCTTTAGAACTGAGTTCTCCCTTATGTCTCTACATGCATAAAGTGATATTAAAAATTAAAATACATGTTTTAAAAAGTCTTAGTTTGTTTAATCCAAGTGTACTGGGGATTCAAGTTTGAGCTATACAAGCACATTAGTACAATATTAAAAGAAAGATACGATTAGTAAAACGAGCAGTAAAATCAGCTTTTCCTTCTGCCCTATTGCTCTCTTATTTAAACTGAAAGTCAGGAAAAGTTGTTTGGTTTTAACAACACGGGGACCATCCTTCCAGTTGCAAACTGCCTTTGTCTCTCGGCACTGTAAACAGGGGGGACAGGGCAGCACAGGCACCAGAGCTGTTTCTCCCATCTAAACACCGCAGAGAAGCCCCAGCAAAGAAGTGGGTGAAGAAGTCAGTGGCTCCAACACAAGTGTCCTGTCCTGCTCTGGGATGGGAGCGCAGAGGCTGCATTGGCTTTTTAGGCTTTTGCCTCAGTGAAAGACCACTGCCACCTGTGGACAGCCGCTAGCATTGCGGACAACTCCGTGCTGCCTTCCAAAAGGGACGAGCTGAATGGGCACTTACCAGCTATACCACAGTGCAGCCTGGAAATTCTGACCGCCTGGTTTCTCCCCAGTCGGTGTTTCGTGGGTGGGGCTTCCCCACTAGCTACTCACCGTCCTTTGACTACAGGAAGAAAGTGATTGTTGAACATCAGCGTAAAATCACAGAGAAGACATCAGTGGCTGAAAACCTTCCAGAGCCAAATAAATGATATAGATGAAAAAGAGAGACAGGATTGTAAATTGGAGGACTTAGGCCCACTTAGAGGCATTTGTTTTTTTTTTTTTTTTTTAATGTTGGCTTTAAAGCTTTTTAAAGTTAATTGATTGATTCATTGTTAAAAAACTAATCCATCAAGGAATCTGGCAAGACACAAATGGAGCCGTACTCTGACGGTAGCCGTAGTCCTGGAAATCAGGAAATGGGCATGCAAGATGCCAGGTGATGTCTGGGTACAGGAACCAAGGTCTGTCTGTCCACACTTTACTCCATCAGCCATCATGTATTTGTTCCTTTTCTTCACCAAAACGCTTACCGTATGCTTACTTCATCCAAAGGAGAAACTCCATATTGATGCAGAAGTTGGAAAGATCCACATTAAACATGGAATTAGAAAGGCAGAGTTACATTTGAGATGAATCAGTGAAATATGAACATCCGGGCAGCCATAAAAGGAATACAGTGTATTTCCAAAAAAGCCATGTGGATGTGTGTCTTGTCTCCAATGACGCATCTCTTAATGACGGGAATATATCATAAGAAGCATTGTTGGGCGGCTCTTGCTGTCTTGAGACTGTCACCATCATTTGTTCATATGGAGGTGAAGATGGCTCTGACTTGACCAGACAGTATAACCCCGTGGGACCTCTGCTGTTTACATGGCCTGTTGTTAACTGAAATACCTTGGTTTGGTGTTAAGAAAGAGAAAACATCTCCAATTAAACGTAACCGATAACTTTATGTGTTCTTATCATTTATTCATTAACTCCATTCTTGTGGAAAGAGTTTGTCCTAAACTTAACTGCTGCACAGCTTTTAAGAATCATCCCAGTGCATGCATAAAAAGGAGACCATAGCTTGAAGAAGACATTTTCAAAGACGTTTCTGCGTCGAAAGCTCCTTTGGATTCAGACTAATCAGTGACTGTGGTTTTCTGCACCCATTGACATTTCTAGGGAAACAGCCCTTTTGCAGGCCTGGCTCTCAGCTGTGTACTTTTCTGCCCAGGCACTCCCAGAAGCTTTCAGAGATTCGATGCTAGCATTCTCTTGGACCTATGGACAGATAGCAACAACACCTTGCAGACATCGGCTAGGGCGAATGTCTTTCCTTATGCTGGTTTCAGATAGACTGTTTCCTGAAAAGGCAAGTCTTTACTTGCGATCTAATGTACCAAGGCGGGCATCCATCCTTCCGTACCCTGGCGAGACTGGGGATGTCAGGACACTCACCTGGGGATGAGGGTGGAAGATGCCATTGTTAAGTAGCCACAGTTTGATTTTGGAGAACTAAGATTATTTTTTTTTTAATCAGTGAAGTCTATTCACCATGTGACCTGATGTGGTCTTCAGAGTGAGTAGCCTTCCTAGGAGTTGGAATTAGGAAGAGACTAGAAAGAAGTAATGTAGAAGGAGGTAAGGAGGAAAAGTGTGGGCGTGCCAACAGCAAGGCTGGATTCCAGGGCAGATAGCTGGGTAGCTCATCGGAGCACTAAGCAGCCGTCATCCCAAACTTGTCCAGACTAAACATGAAAGGTGGCCTTTGCAGTCTCAGGCTTCTGGACAGTTGTGTTCATCCCCCTCAAGGTGTGTAGGTGGTCCTCCTTCACCAAAGACAGGGTTTCTGAACATAAAATAGACTGACGCCAACATTGGTCTGCTTCCCTTGGATATTTTTAATGTGTGCTTACAACTATATTGCAAACTGGCAGTGACAGTTTTTGAAATTCTCAAATACTTCGTGCCTGAGGTAGTGACTCACAGTGTAGTGTGATCTGCAGGGTAGACCAAGGAATGTGGTCTAAAGCTAAAATTCTTTGAATAAATTCTTACCAGACCAAAGAGGTTGCCTTGTGCAATTACTGACCAGAGAAAACCCAGAGAGAGACTGAAGCTAGAGATTAGCCAAGGATAGACCATGCCTCCTAAAACACCAATTTGGCTTACCCAGAAGAAGCAGATTTTACATACCACTTTAAAGATTTTAAAAGTGTTCATTAACAGAAAACGAAGCTCATTTTACAATAGGTAGAAATTTATCTGGTTGAAAGAGGAGGCAGACTCTCGTCTTTCAGGCATGGACCTGTGTCTTGCTTGCCCTGAAGCAAGATTGGTAGCCACTGGAGGATTGGAGCCATGCAAAGTTCAGGGTCGGAGCCAATTGGAGCTATGTGAAAGTCAGTGTTGCTGGACTGTGGAGACGGATCCAGGGAACACAGTGGGAAACCGGTCCAGAATCTCACAATCTACACTCTTGGGTAACAATTTGCTCTTTATTTTAAGGTAAGTGTACAATTAGTAAAGGGTTTTCAGGGAAAACAACATTGTAACGTTAGCATTTCCCCTCTGGTTGCAAAAGTAGATGGTCTGTTGTTGGGAGCAAGGTCTTCATAGGTGCAGCAGCCTGGACTTCAGACACCCACGAGCCTGCTTGCAGGTGCATATTAGAGAGGTCCCTGTGGAGATAATAGTGATTCACACGGCACTTGGATTAGAGCCTGCCCCCACGTGAATTTTAGTGGACTGAAATCAACAGACTACATCAATAATAAAAATCTAGAAGCTACCAGGGCCCAGTGAAAGGACTCTATCACTTGCTTACTTTGTTTCTTTCTCCTTTTTGGATAAATGAATAAGATTAAACAACAAAGTTAGAAGGAGAGCAGAAGGAAAAATGTTCCTTCTCCAGTGAGAAGAGATTAGCTCAGCCTATATCGAGTGACTAACCAGGATGAAAACACAAAGTGAAAGTGAACTGAAGCTCTGGATCAAGATGGGAAGAAGTTGATAATGATCAGTTACTTTGGTTGGGAAGTCATCGGGATTTTATTTGCAGGCTCAAAGAGGGTTTAACTAGCTAGTTACTTAATGCACATCTGCATTTGACACACTGCTATGTGAAATGTATCATTTAATTCTGTGTGTATTTGTATAGGTACATAGGTGCGTGTGAGTGTGCGTGTGTGCACATATACTCTTGTGTGAGACCAGAGGCTATCATCTGGTATCTTTCTGAGCTGCTTCTCAACCTTGTTTTCCGGTACAGGGTCCCTCATCACCCTGAAGCTCATTGATTGGCTGGTGGGGCTGGCCTGCAAGCACCAGGGATCCTCTGATCTCTGCTTCTCCAGTCCTGGGATTACAGGAGTACAGCAGGACGCCTGGCTGTTTCCATAGGTGCTACAGGGATGCTCGCATGCCTTCATGCTTACACAGAAGACACTTTATGAACTGAGTCATCTTCTCAGGCCTTTTAATTCTTAAATAAACAGCAACAAATCTTGTTTGATATAAACACGTGATACCTACTTTGAATTATTTACCTAAGCATTCCAATGAAGTAAAGATTTTTTGTGCTAATGTTTCCTTTATTATTATCACTTTGAATATAAATGATAACTTAAAAATTGTTTAAAGTACATTTTCTACCTTTTGTTCTCATAAAGGATCTTTCAAGGTCTTGAAACTTGTCAAAAAAAAAGTTTGGTTGGCATAGCTGTGAAGTTCGTTTGTCAAGAAAAACTTTTTGCACTGCTTCTCTTTCCAATAATTTATATCTGTATATCAAAATTATATATACACATGAAATTTTTTGAATATACATACATGGCCACCATTTAAACTTGGTATCTGTAATTCTAAGAAATATCAAGTACTTTCTTGAAAATCAGAGTAAGAAGTAAAGATTATTAAATGACAATGATGAAAGTTAATGCTATTGTAGCACTTTTTATGGGCCAGAAACTCATTTAGATCTCCTCACAGAAGTAGGGGAGGCACTGACAGGACATTTTTACACATTGGAAAATTGAAGCTCAGGGAAGTTAAAGATCTTCTCCAAGGCCTCCCAGCCTGTAGGAAATGGTAGAGCTGGAATCTGACTTTAAAATTCACATGCTAAGCCACTGTTCATATCACACTCTTCAATCAATGCTGTTTGAAAAGTCAACTGATGAAATATCATATGATATATTCATATATATATATATATGTGCTATTTTTCTTTTCAACATTTTCACAAACCTCTGTATCTAGGTCACCCCAATATAAAAATATGGGAGATTTTTTTGAAACTGAATCCTACTTTATGGTACTAGATGAGTTAAGTTTAAAAGCAACCAGATGTTCATGAAGCATGGGAAACTCAGATTCACCCTGTCCTTGATGGCATTTGAAGCATACGCATAACTTGTTTCAAATATGATTTTTTATCTAAATGGTATCCCTTAAAACTTCATCTTAACACCCCAAATGATCCCCAGCTGTTGGGGTAGATGGGCCCCTGCTGAGTTTGTTTCCCAACAGGCCCCATATTCCGCCATAAATACTCATAATGCCGTGCTCTTGATACCCATGGACAGTCAGGGTCCATTGAGTGAGCTCCCTTCAGCTGGGATTAGTTTCTTTCACCTCTTACCTGGCTTCTGAGTTACAGCTCAGCTTTGCCAGTGCTCTGCATTTACTTCTGCAGCGATCTGAGAAGCCTGAGGAAAACACGAAGTGCTAAAAGAAATGTCTAATCCCAGGAAGTTGGCCCAGAGAGTATACAAAATCAATTTTTAAGATACAGTATCTTATTCAAACTTTACACCAGACCAGAGTGAAACTACTGTTTTCTTTCTTTGCCAGGGTTCCTAGGCAACAACAAGGCCTCTGTAAGAGGCCCGAGGATTTTTGCGTCAGAAGTGGGTCTGCAGGAGAGAAGTGAAGAGGTGCTCTTAGCACAGACAGCTCATGTCTGGCTAGGAAGAAGACACTTTCTCCCATGATTTATATTTGACTGTGTTTAGAGCTCAGGAAATAGCAGCACATTTGTTTTGTTTTGGGGGGACACAATTTGGGGATTGAGAGGGGTCAGGAGAAGGGTGAAATTTCTGATCTCACATTTTTTGTGGGATTCTTGGAAGAGAATTACTATTCACAGAAGCCGTATTTATTACATACCTTATACACACACCAAAGGGCTACTGACATCATATAAACCCAAATCCAGAGAATCTGAGAAGTTGCCTAGTCAATGTGAAACAAAGATTTGACCTTTGACTTAGATGTGGGTCCTTATGCCAGTTTGGCACTGATCAATTGTACTTAAATATAATATTTACCTCCTGGAAATATACGTTTGCATTTGTGAAATGTGTGTGTGTGGGGGAGACTGTCAGTCATAATGGCTTCTTGTGAAGCAATATAAGAAGTATAGGTAGAATCCTAAGCATAGGCCTCTATAAGAATGGAGGGCCTTCCTCCCTTCCACAGAGATTGGGAGAAGAAATGAATAGCAGAGGGTAAAGGCAGCTGATTTTTCTCATCACGGTGACAAACGGCTTAAGGAACAAGAGGTTTATTGTGATTCATGGAGTTCAACAAATTATGGTAAGAAACCCATGACCATAGGAGCTAGAGGCTGCCAGCCACATGGCAGACAGATAGTGAAGTACTTGGGCTATAAAGTGAAGAATGGTGCTTAGAACCTTCAAAGTCTATTTGTAGTGACCCATTTTAGCCAACAGGACCCTACATTTCAAATGTCCAAAACCTTTTCCCAACAGTGGCATTTTCTAGGGGACACGTATTTGGACACACGAGCCTTTGGGGAATAATTCACAAGGAGACCACAACAGTGGCCCTCATGTAGTTGAGCGCAGTGGTCATCTTTTTTTATGTCCCATTCCATAACAGCAAGGCGTGGCTGTGTGATTCTACAGAGGTGTCTGCCACAGCGTGTGTGACTTGAGCAAATCGCCTAACCCTTCTGAGCTCAGATTTCTAACGGTCACAGGGCCTGCCATGTAAGATGTTTGCAGGGAGTCAATGGGGATTGTTGATACAAGCAACTCAATTCATATCGGTATTATGAATGTTTTTGAGATGGTATTATGAGGTGTTTTTGAGGTCCAACACCTAACACTAGATTTCCATCACATGTCCACAAGCACAGATGTTTAACTTCACCAAGCTGGAAGGCTCCGCGGTGGAACCTTAGCAACTGTGTTGAGTGTTCACTGAGTGTAGAGACTGTCGTCGAGGAATTGGAAGGTTTTTCTTTTTATGTTCTGTTAGTGTCCATACTTTGAAGGATACCCAGTGAGTTTCTTTCTGAGAGGTGAGTACATCTGTACATTCAGAGGTGTGTGTGTGTGTGTGTGTGTGTGTGTGTGTGTGTGTGTGTAAAAGCCATTCTTTTAAAATATTAAATGGCACTTACTGTGTTCAGCACTTGGTGTTGCTTCTAATTCCAGTTTGTAAGTATTATGGTCACCTGCTGGCTAAGAGTTGTCTTTTGTTTCAGTCCCGGTGTTCTCAGATGTTCCATGTAATTTTCAGATGTGTTTGAGTGTGTTTGGGACTTTTTTTCAACTTTCTGTGTTTCTAGTTACTTCACGTGAATTCTCTGTGGGCTTTATTTGTGGTTGTGCCACCCTGAGTCCATCCTGGTGGCTTAGTGAGCACTGCTTAGACACACCCCACTGTCGTTTTGATTTGATTACAATTGATTTAACTGAGAATTAACAAGAATTTTTCAAGCGGCTGGACATAGCACCTTAGTGCTTCTGGCAACAAGGGATGGACATCCTGTGACCCTTCCCTGTACACTGTCACACCATTATTTCTTCACCTCAGTACTTGTTTAGATGAACGGAGAAATACTGTCTTGTGGGCTCTTGGTTGAGAGTTGGAACAGAAGTTGAATTCTTGGGAATGTGTAGGCTTGAGAGGAGCTCTTTCCGTCCAAGGTCAGAAAGCAGAGTGTGATATGGTGGCAAGGTGACAGTGTTCCCAGCTGTGCTTGGAATTTAGCACTGGCCTGGCTGATGGGGGATCTGTATGTCTGGGAGTACTTTGAGCATTATCACCTGGTACCACTATGGAATGCTCTTCAGAAAGCCTCCCTTGTCGTTGACATGCTCAGGAACAGGAGAGGAAGAATTGGATAGAAATAGTGGCTGTGGCTGACAAAATGGCTTTGTGTTGGACCTAGAAAGCCCTGAGAGACCTTGAGGAGGTTTCTTGATTCTTCATGAACACAGCGACAGCAAATACAGGTAGCTGGAACTATTGTAGCACACACTTCCCAGATCCCTTTCATGAGCCTAATTTTTAACAATAAAACACATCTTCGTGGGGAGTGTGATCTCTATTGCCATTAGCATTTTTGGAGTAACTAGTTAGCCAGAAATGCATTCTGGGGTCAGGCTCTAGAATCAATAGCCGCAAACAAATTTCATTACTTTATTTGGAATTAATTGGGAGGGGCAAAGAAGGTGAGGCACGCAGAGCTTTTTGGATTAAATTAGATTTGGGTTTGACTTTTATTTCCTAAAGGCTTTTCAAATAATGGAACGAGTCATTCTAATAATGTGCCGTGAGTTGGTGATCTGAATCACCATGGCAAAATGTATCTGTTAGTTAAAATGTGTCTTGTTTAAAAAGCTATTCCTATCTGTTCATTTTTCAAACTGCATAATTGTTGGACTTGTTAGAATAAAACCAGAGGGCACATACAAGTCTGCCACAGATATGGAGCCCACATAATTAGTAGTTCGCGGTGTCTATGTGCCGTGGAGGATATTGCTTTATATTTTTAATACAGGCATGAGCTCAGGAGAGGGCGTTGTACTCTTAACATGCAAACCTCTGATAAGATTTGGATGGTAGTGTTGAGCTATACAGGAAACTCTGAACATATATTACAAATAAATGCAGTGTGCTAAATTTGGCCACCATGTGTCTAAGGACCTTTCCGCCCTAAGACCCTTGTCCTGGAAACTGCTCCCAATTACCACCTTTGAGGATGGAAAGGCCCAAGAAGCCCTGCTATTTCATGACTCATTCTTGTGTTTACAGAAGACTTGATGAGGAATGGTCATATGACTGAAATTGGGTCAATCGTTCCATTTCCCTAGGGGCTTAAGTTTGAGTCAGCTAAAGGGTTGGAATATGCCAGTCTCTCTGTCTCCCTGCTACCCCCGATACTCTAAGGCAAGTGTTAGTGCAGCACTATATTAAAGAGAAGATCTCAGTGAACATCAGTTGGGGTGTGTCAAAGAGGGAAGGGAAGAAAAAGATAGCAACAAGACTCACCTACGTCATCAACCAAGGAACCATTTTTGGAACACAGTTCTGTTACAGGGATTGGAGTAGTCAGTGTGGAATGTGTGCTAAGTTATTTCAAGATAGTTGAGGTATTTATTGGTCAACTGGGGATGGTTACTGGCTAAGAGCAGCTCCCTGGAGAGGCTAATTCACATGTCCTTCTTGTGGACTGAGAAGGCCAAAAGGCCAGGGATGCCGCTGGGGAAAAGATCCATAAGTGGTGGCTTGGCACACTGGGCTGGCTGTGTGTAATTCCTAAGGGCTGGGGAGGAACAAGGAGAGCATTGACAGAGCCATTTATACAGAAGGCTAAGCAGAAAGTTTTAGACCTTATGTTAGCCAATGAACAGGGGAAGGCTAGTCTCCAGGCAGAAGTAAAGGATGCAATAAACATGCAGAGTCCAAGAGACAAGAGAGGGCGCACGGCTCTGAAAATGATGTAAGGAGAATCTGTCAGGGAGACACTCCATTCTTGCCAGTCTCAGTTACATTCTACTTTTCTGTTTGTCAATGACATGAAAATATCTGACTGTCCCTTTTCATTTTGCTAACTTGAGTATCACCACTCTTGATGTGACAGAATGTAGTTTTCAAAAGTGGCTACAGCAATATTTTCAGGCTGATATGTTTTTGTGACTTTTGAGTTCACAGTCTGGTTTGGGCTTATTTGCCTTCACTCTGGGGGTTTGTAGCCTTTAGAACTACTTTTGAGGGAACAACATGGTGAAGGAGATACTGTATACCTTTTGTTTTTGCTGTTGTTCATTGGTAGTGTCTTGAATTGAACTCAGGAATTGTGCATCGAAGGCAAGTGCTCTTCCACTGAACTATATTCCATTGAACTATATATCCCTGTTGTATGAATTCGAATGCTAAGTCACAAAAGGCCTGGCTTCTGTCTGGCTCTCTTTCTTGGAATGCCTACCCTTAGAAGGTAGCCACCATGTTGTGAGGAAGTTCTGAACTCACAGGGAGCATAATCATGGCAGCATTCCATCTGAGGTCCTCACCAGCATCTCATCAATTCCTGCAAGTGTGAATGATCCAACTTGGTCATTGTCCCACCTTCTAATCTGGGCTACTTGCTAATATTACAGGAAACCAAGCCAAACCATCCCATCTAACTGGAACCCAATTTGCAGATTTGAAATCAAAACAAATCCTGCTTTTTTTTTTCTTTTAAGTAAGTAAGTCTTAGAGTTTCCCAGTACACTGCCCTCAATCAACAAGGAACTAGAACATAGGTAAGATAACAATGTGGATTTTGGGGTAGCACCAGTGAATAGTTAGGTAGAACTTGTGTATTAGTGATTTAGATTGTTTTCTCTCCTCTGAGCACATCAACACTACTGTAGTTCTTCAAGAGGACATTTGTAACCCTCCCTGACACTATATCACCATCACACTTTCTACACAGTGGTGTGTATGTGTATGGGGGAGAAGGAGGGAGGGGAAGGAAGAGGGAGAGGGAGAGAGAGGAAGAGGGAGAGGGAGAGAGGGAGAGAGAGAGGTTTAGCACAGCCTGCTATATAGCTTTGTTGAAGTTCATCAGTAGCTATAATTCTTTTTATACAGGTTCAATTAATTTTTGTCTAGATCTTCGGATCTGAGTGCTGTCTGTCTTTTATGAGTGAAGATCAGAAACTCAGGAGGTTCAAATCACTTGTTCAAGGCGGCAGAGTCAACTAACAGAATTGGAGCTCCTGTCTAATGTCAACCCTGTATGCTCTCTCTGGGGTTCTCATCTTGGCCTCCTGGCCTTCAGGGGATTTGGCACTGCCACGTACCTTCACCCCATGTTGTACCACATTTATGGTCTCTCATCTAAAGGCAGTTGTATGATCAATGGGCTTTTACATAGTGGTGTCACATTTGTCACATTGGCATGGTACCACAACTCACACTTACGCTTTTGGTTTATGAGAAGTTACTTTGAGATAATAAAAATATTATAGCATTGTAAGTTGATATATTCTACATATATGTGATGATTTGTATATGCTGGGCCCCAGGGAGTGGCACTATTAGGAGGTGTGGCCCTGTTGGAATGATGTGTCACTGTGGGTGTGGGTTTTAAGACCCTCATCATAACTTCCTGGAAGCCAGTATTCTGCTAGCAGCCTTCAGATGAAGATGTAGAACTCGCAGCTCCTCCTGCACCATGCCTGCCTGGATATAGCCATGTTTCCACCTTGATGATAATGGACTGAACCTGTGAACCTGTAAACCAGCCTCAATTAAATGTTGTTGTTCTTGTAAGAGTTGCCTTGGTCATGGTGTCTGTTCATAGTAGTAAAACCCTACGACAATACATATGCATGTTGGGTGTTCACACATGTGCAGTAATGTATGTGTGCTCTATAACTATATAGATATAAGAATTTGCATGTAAGTTATATATAAAATTGCTTGATATAAAATTATATATAATTTTATTCATGCCTATTTAATTATATGAAATATATACTTGTAACATATTTAAGAGAATTTATACTATTTACCTGTGGAACTCTATTATAATAAATATTAGAGAGGTTCTATGTCATAAAATTATCATTCATCCCACCATTCATCATTTATTGTTTAGTTTTCTTTTTCTTTCCTTTTTTTCTAATTCTCTTTCCCTCCCTCATATTCCCTCTTTGTCTCTTGGAAGTGTTACTCAGGGCTTTGTGCATGCTATGTAGGCATGAGACCACAAATCTATTTCTCCAGCCTGACTATTTGATTTTTAAACCTTGATCAGTCTCGAACTACTAATAATAGAAAAGTCACAATGATACTGTGTTCACTATCCCTTTTCCCGCCTTCTGCTAAAGTCGACCTCGTATACATGAAGTTAACATTGGTGTAATATCATTGCTTACAATACACACCATGTTTAAATTTTATTCATTTTCTAGTAATGTTCCCTTTCCGATCCAGGATCTAATCCACTATACCACATTGCATTTGACTATTGAGTTGTCTTAGTCTTGTATAGTATGTGAGGAATTACATGTTTGTCTGTCCTTGTTTTTCAACGTGGGAAGCATACTTGCCAGGCACTTCTGAAGGATGAGTTTTAGTTGGGGTTGCCCCTTGTACTTTCATGAGTAGAATGGGGTTATAGTTTATCTGGTAGAAGTGCCATGGAGGTGAGAACCTCCCCACCCTTCTCACAGCAGCTCAGCCGGGGCACATGGCCTTGACATGGCTCACCTCTGATGATGTTGACCTTGATGGCCCAGTTGAGATACATCCATGTGTCCTCGGACTCCAGATACTGTCTTTGCTGCCTCATGTACTGTTGCTGAGAGTCACTAAGACCAGCCTATAATCTGGGAGAAAGCGATTAAGTTCTACCTCCTAGAGAGAGGAGTATGACAGACTGGACTTTATGTGGCAGTGCAGAAGTGTTACCACAGTGGAGTGATCTACAGATACATGGACATTGGAAGGCCTTGGGTTTACAGGAACACTCCCAGACACCCAGTCCTGGTTTCCTCATCATGGGAAACATACACAGTAATGTCCACTTTTATTTGCTACATGATTAAGCCAATATGTTCTAAGTAGCCTCTTCTGTTCCTATATGAAAGAGATCAGAATCACTTTTGCCTGTAAAGTCCTGAAATTTATAATGTTTCTGCATAGAGCACATGAACTATTGTTTTACTAATGTATAGAGTTTCTTTTCTCTGAAAGATGACATATCTTTTATATCAGTTAATTTCTCTGAGAAGGTAGAACTATTGTAAATACTGCACACTATAAACATATGTGTATATTTAAACTCATTGGGATGTGTTCAATACAATGTACACTTATATGAAATTCTTTAGTATAAAATTATTAGTTTTATAAATGGTATACAGGTTGGGGATTTAGCTCAGTGGTAGAGCGCTTGCCTAGCAAGCGCAAGGCCCTGGGTTCGGTCCCCAGCTCCGAAGGAAAAAAAAGAAAAGAAAAAAAAGAAAAAAAAAACCAACAACAACAACAACAACAACAATAAAACTAATTAAGGAAATACCTTATAAATGATATACAGTAATAATCCTCATGTAAATACTCATGTGTTGAACAGTGTGGTATCTTTGTGGTGTGTGTGTGTGTGTAGGTGTGTGTGTGTGTGTGTGTGTGTGTGTGTGTGTGCTCATGAATATGTGTACAAGGATGCATGTATAGAGGCCAGTGGTCAATATCAAGTGTCTTCCTCAATTACTTCACTTTTTTTGAGATAGGATCTCTTCCAGAACTTGGAGCTCACTGGTAGAGCTGGATTAGATGGCCAGGAAGCTCCAGGCCTCTGACCATCTGCTGTACTGAGATTACAGGTACATGTTACCATACCTGTTTTTGTTTGTTTGTTTTGCTTTGTTTTGTTTTTAATGTGGGTTCTGGGGATCTGAGACAAACTCTTCATGCTTGACAGCAAGCACTTTCCTCACGGATCCACCCATCCAGACATATGGTTGACACGTCACCATCTTGACAGAAACTATCCAGGAGGAATCACTACAGGTCTCATCTTACAGGTTAAAACCAGCTGTGATTATCAGGGAGGAAGACGCCTATCCGAAGGCAACAGTGAGCAAGCTTAGAACTTGAACATAAGGCTCTTTGATTGTGAAATGCGAACCTGCTAAATGTTTACATGCTGGCTGATTAAAATTGGGCAGGAGGAAAGTAGTTTTGAAGATTGGACTAGGGATAGGTATTTTTTTTTTAAAATCAAACACAATCACTGAGGATTGAAGATGACAGGTGCTCTGCTTAGATAAACAGCCACTGCCACTTCAAGTCAATCAAAACCTCAGGCACACTCACATGGGTGCAGGGAGACCACAGATAAACCTGGGCTCTTCGTGGCGGCATCCCAGCCAGGACTCTTTCCTGACATGATAGATGATGTGTCTTGTAGCTATCCTGATATGTAAAGTGATCCCCCTGTCTCACAGAGGAAAGAGAGAACAAGATTTCCCAGGTTACCTGTTGATATCATAGAGTGGAAAAAACAAACTCAGCACACAACTGAAATTCCCACGTAACAAACAAAGGTTAATGCTGCAGAGGGAAATTGGTAGAAACCAACCCTGAAGGGAAGGTTGCTCATGTCGGGAGATGACGGGGAGACTATGACACTGTGTAGTGTGACTTAGTCTTGCCAGCTCCCTAAACCCCTGTGCACACAATATCCAATCTTACTGTTCAGTTTTGACTCTGTGACCCTTCATTTCACACTATGGGTACTTCAAGCTGCTGGTCAGTTGGAGACGTCCACAGTGAACACAATGAGATGACGCCTGGATCTTGCTATGGACCGTGCTCCCCACCTCCTCACAGAAACACCCAGTATTCATACCGCAGTGTTCCTTGGCTTTGGGGTAAGGGATAGCACTCCTTTTGTAGATACATCTGAAGTTTAATTATTTTCAAATGATCAAGGTCCTTGTGGCCATGATGGCTAGAAACCCTAACAAGGTCGTTCCTCAAATCTGGAAACCTTGGCTCTGGAGGAGTGATTAGAACGCTGGGGCTCAGAGCCTCTCACCTTGTCTTCTTACCAGTCTCAACAGCCCTTCTGTGTAATGACAGCATCCTGCTTAATATGCCTATTTCCCCAGAGAAGTCCAAGTCTGAATTCTGACTCACAGGTGAGGATGCCTGATGATGTATTCCAGTTTCCCTTCTTTGTTACTTAGTTTAAAATGTCAGTCGTTTTAAAACTCAGTAGCCATTGAGCAGCATGGCAAGCCCCCTCCCCACCAGTTGTCCCAGCCTGGCTAGATCTACCCTGTGAGCTGTTCAGATTGCTGCTGGAAGAAAAGTTGAGTGGCCAGACGTGTTGTCAGCCACCCTTCAGAGCGAGGCTGGCCTTAAGGCTGCTTATGAAAGTCCCTGAGCTGCTGACGTTCCAGGCAGACTGCTTGCTGCCAATCTGTCAACGAAGCACAGGCCTTTCAGTTTAGCCATGGTGAGGTGTGTGTAACCGAGCCCAGAGGACAAACACGTGAAGCTATGCGTGTCTGCACCCTCCTAGACACCCAGCCACACCTTCCCCTCCTCCCCCCTGACTTAATTCTGAGATTTGAAAGTGAAAACAGAACCCCCAGCCCCCTTTCTTTCTCCTCCTTAATCCTCAGTGAAGGATTACTGTCTGTCAGCCTTTCTTCCCCAATGTAAACAACACCGGCCTTTTCATTTTAAGCCTTGACTTGGGGGACAAACCAGTTCTCGTTTGCGCTTTCAGGCTGGTTTGGAAAGTGTTATTAGACTTCAGGTTACACTCAGCAAGCCCGTGCCCGGTGGGTTGAAAGGGTACACAGGGCTCGCCCCTGTTTCTCAGCTTCGAGCTCATTGATTTTCTACAGCTTCTTTTGTTACTGCTGAGGTGGGGGCAGGGAAGACTTGGATTAATAAAGGCATGAAATAAAATACACGTGTAAAGTGCAGTAAATAACAAGTCAGGGTGCGGGCTGAGGAGCTCAGAGTTGAGGAAGTTTGTCGTAGGAAAGCCGAAGTCTCTGTGGTCCCAGTGGTGGTTCGTTTGGGAAACCGTGGTGTAGACACTTCAAGCAATTCACCGAGGACATTTGGTGACGGATTTCCAAAGGAAATTTCCAAAGTCATGCGTGAGAAATTAATTTCCAGGTGTGCCTGGCCATTTCGATTAAATGCTTTTTCCACTGGCTAATGTTGCCATAGGCAAACTTTTTCTAATGTAATGACTGCATCTTGGGTGTCGCTTGATCTGGATTCAGTGGATCCTGGAGCACAGCACTCACTTGCCACAAGCAAAGGCTCTCTTGAAAGATTTTTTTTTTGTCTTGAAGGCAAGAGGCATTAAAATTATTAAGAAAAAATGTCAAACAGCTTGGTGGTAATAATGCATGACAGAAATAATGATTAACTAGAAACGTAAAGTGTCATTGTTTTTATTTGAAGAACTTTGATGAAAACAGACTCAAGTGATGGTAGATCCTGGTGGCACGGAGTTCAGTTATCAGTGCTTCTGTAAAGTCTACTGTGGAGTCTATTGTACCAAGACATTAGGGCAGGATCCCAGAAACCTGGAGATGTCCACATCGATTGGTCCAGCCCTCATACCACACATGTTAAACCCATGAGCTGACTTGGATTACCTTTATCACTATTTTACTTATAAAAATCTGTTTCTTCATCACAGACTTGATGAGCATTTATCAAAAGCAGAGCACACTGGGCAATTTTTTTTTTAAATTGTTGCAAACGTTGTGGTTCTAGGTTCTACTGGAGGCTACAGGTTCTACTGTTCAGTAATCTTCAATGACCGATTCTCAAACCTTAGCAGTGTCTGGATCCCAGCCACAGCAGGGCAGACAGATCAATGGTGTAACCATCCTCAGTGCTTGACCCAGTGATGGATTGGTTCAACAGAAACCTGTGCATTTCCTAAGTCCAACATACTGCCATGGTTAGTTCTTCATAGCTTGACACAACCAAGAGTTATTACTTGGGAGGAGGGAGTCTTAATCGAGGAATTGCTGAGATCACATTGGCTTGTAGCCATGTGTATGGAAAGATGTCTTGATTGATGTGGGAGGGCCCAGCCCACTCTTGGTGATTCCACAACTGAGCAAGTGGTCCTTGGTTATATAAGAAAGCTGGGTGAGCTTGAGCCAGAAGAGTCCAAGCCAACAACCAACTTCCTCAGCAGCCTCTGCCTCAGTTCCTGCCTTAAATTCAAGTCTTGACTGTCTCAGTGATGGCCTCGAATCTAGAAATGTAAGCTGAAATAATCCCTTTTATCTCTAAAATATTTTTGGAGATATGCATACACACACACACACACACACACACACACACACACACACACACACACGTGCGCACTGGAATCACAAACCAGAGCACACATGACCAAACTTTCAAGTGAGATTCAGGCAAGCTAGTAAATTGGGGAAAAGACTAGCAGTTCAGGCAGAGACAGGGTGAGTGGAAAAGGCCTCTTGTTTCTACAAGCAAATGGCCTAGTAGCCATTAGGTAATGTGTGCTTCTTTCCCCATTTGGATGTTTCACGGTGAGAGTATGCATCCCATCTAAAAATTATATTTGCTTGTGATGTGTGTATGTGTGTGTGTGTGTGTGTGTGTGTGTGTGTGTTGTATCTGAGTGTGATTATATGCATGTGAGTAGCCTGCCATCCCTGTTAAAAGGTGATCTATCCCTGAATAAGATGTGATTCGTTTTGTTGTAGTCAGAGAATAAGAGGTCAGGGGATGCGACTGCTAGAGCTCTGCCACACAATTCTGCAAAAGTTTGTCCTCTAGTAGACTCTGATGGGATCTCAGCTTGCACTTTCCTTGTTTAAGGATGTAGAGTGTGTATAAAGCAAGAATTCTCCAGCTTTTAGTCACAGGGGGAAGGTACCCTGCTAGCCTATACCTATGAGACATGCCCAGGTAGCATAACTGGATAAAACTAGACTGTAATAAGAAAATCAAATGTAGATGTGGACTCAAATATTTTTATTGTTACCAAACTATGGCATAAGAATGTAACATGATATAAATATGCAGATATTTTAAATTTAAATAGAAAAATACAAATTGAAAAAAATAGAAACATTGCATCTTTCAACACAGCATCCTTTATATGCATATTAAACCCATATGCCTTTTCTCATTTTTCTTGAAACATGGCCTTTTCAATCTGTCTTTTATTTTACTCCATTTGATATAGATGCAGGTTGAGAGAAATAGCTTCCTACCACAAAGGGAAAAATGGGCTAGTCTGCTAAATGGTACCTGGTATGAAACCCAGAGTCAGGCAGGAAGCAGGTCTGTGGTGGGGTGTTTGGTGGCCTGCTGAGACCCTGCTCCCTCCGAAGTGGGCAGCCATTACTCAGCTCCAGACAATTGTTGACATTTGCTGACACACAGGAATGTGGGCCCTGGGTTACCCAAGGAAAGCTAGGCGTCTGTACTTTTAGTAAAATCCTTTCTGTTTTGAAGCACATTTGTAGCCTGTCTGGGGGAGGAGATGGCATTTGTGGACTGCCATTTTGCTTTGTTTGGCCTGTTCCAGGAACGGGCGAACTATGTACGTTTTGACAGAGCAAAGCTATGCACATTTGTTTAAGTGTCAACTAAGGCTGCTTCTCTGCTAGAGGTGGAGCTCCTGGTTACCTCAGAGATGACATGGCCTACGAATACTATAGTATATCTGGTCTAGACCTGTTACTATTTGAATGTGAAATGTTTCAGACCAGGTTCATGTGTTTGAACATGCTGGTGGCTGGCTGTGGAAGGTTGCTGAACCTTTGCAGTAAGGGTCTCGGTGACAGACATGGAGCTGTAGAGGTGGAACAGCTAGTGAGCTCCTCCTACCATGGGGTAGAGCTACCTTCGCCCTGACGTGAAATATGATCCAAAGTAAGATTCTTCCTCCCTTAAGTTGATCCTTATCAGGAACTTGCTCACAGGGATGAGAAAAGCTAACCCAAGACCCTTGCTTGGAAGACTTTTGATTCCTGGTCTAGTAAAACTTTTAGCTGATAGAGAGCCCCTCCTTGTTTTAAAGTGAACACTCTGCCTTCCTCTGACTTTCATTTATTGGCCTTGAGGCTGCCTGTGATCACCTTTGGGCATACTCTGAAGACATTTGAACCCTTTCAGGTTAGTTAACTCTAAGCCCGTCTAGGATGGCTAGGACATTTTTCAGGTCCAAAAGTCTTTACTTGTATTAGGCATGACTTTTTGAATAAATGGTAGATTTGAGATAATCTGAGACACTATATATTATACAGACAGTGAGTGGAGCCTGTTGGTAATTTGTTGAACCAAAAGGTGCCACAGAGGTAGTTAGTAGGAATCCTGGATATATGAGCCCAGAGGAAGGGGATTCGTGCAGTCAGTCTGAATTCTTTGTGGCTTTTAGACATATTGTTCCATGGAACTCTACAGAGTGAAAAGTTCTTCACTGTACTTCCTGATGTCTCCATCTCAAATCCTACTTCCCACCTCATACTCATATTGTCTCATTATTTTGGTTCATCTTCAAGTGACATTTTAAGCTTGTTCCCCCCTTCGCATTCCTGAGTTAATTCTTTTCCTGTCTAACACATGTGCCTTCATTTCTTTACAACATGGCAATTTTTTATTTTGGATTTTAGCGTAATATTACTGGCTTAAAACAATTTCCATGATCAGTTCTAGAAATTACCCTTTAGAACATACTGACCATTGTCAAATTTCTACTATTAATTGGTAAAATGTCTTGGTTATCTATCCATTGAACAATTGATCTTTTTCTCTGTTGGAATGAGTGTTTTAGGGCCAGAATATTTTTTAGTCGTTTTAGTCTCATTCAAATCATAGGCACTCAAGATATTTAGAGATGAATAAACTGAACATCAGCAGTAGTTTGGAGCCAGAAAAATTGTTTGATGAATGATCTTATGAAGTCCACTTACAGCATCTAAAAAGAATTCCTTCTTACTTTCAGAGGAGGCTGAGGTAAATAAAAGTTTTCCCGCTTAGTAATTATTCAGTATCTCTGTTTGGAGAGAAGAGTCCTTTAGGTGTACTTGGTACACCTAAGTGATTGTGTCCTAATACATTGATTGTTAGCTAAATAGGATTTTTATTTTCTATACAAAGCTTTGTCAGCACAAAACTCATATCCACCAAGGTCCCGATCTGTAGTCTGTCTAGGAGATGAAAATCAGAAGCGACATTAAGGATCCCCCCTTGTATTTTCCAGATGAAGAAACCGAAAGTCCAGAGAGAGTTCAGAGGGCCACACAACCCATCAGCTGCATATCCAGACAGACAGGGACATCAGCTGCATATCCAGACAAACAGTGGGGTAGTCACACTCCATTTTTGGTGCATTTAATATACATCATGCTTTCACCTCTTTTGGTGATTGGTTTACTTTGTATGTGCTGATGTAGGTGAGAAAACCTTATGTCTGCATAGTAGCACTGCATTTTCTAATGTATCCATCATGCATACACCTTACTAAAACTATAATCTTATTGTGGTAAAACATAAACAATTACTAATAGTTTATTTTTCCTAATTTAAGAGATTACTAACTATAATCTCGGACAACAGTAATGATCTGACCAGAATTGAACAAGCAGATCAAAATGGACTTTGAAATCTACATCTTGTCTAGTGTTTTATAATATCTACATGTCCTTATTCTTCTATTAATGTGAGGTCTGTGATTTTAGGCTGAGCTCAGTGGTTAACAAAGATGTATACATTTCATATATGCTAAAGATTTTATGACTTTAAGGACTTCTTAGCAAATCTTTATGTAGTGCGCTCTCTCTCTCTCTCTCTCTCTTTCTCTCTCTCTCCACTTCTCTCTCTCTTTTTCTCTCTTTCTCTAAAAGGCTTCATTATTAATTCATATATATATATATATATATGCATATATACACACACTCATTTTAACATTGTACCAACTTAGACTCAGAGGAATTAACAATTGGCTAAAAACAACATATAGTGAGCAGTAAGCTGTAATTTGAAGCCAGAAAACTTGGCTTTAAAATCCATTCCTAACATATAAGACCAGTTTTCTTCTTTTCTGGTTTAAAGCCCTGTAGGCTAACTTATGTAGATTGAGTTTAACCCCTGTAAAACTTGAACCAGTTGGTCACTACTGTATTCATTACTTTTCTCATTTTTGTGAGTAAATACTTGACAAGAAAAAATGTAAGGGGAAGGGTTTTTTTGTGGCTCATGGTTTGATGGAGAGAATCCATGCCATAAGTCATGGAAGTCCGCTGGAAATCACAGTGTGTCTAGAGTTGGGAAGCTAAGAGGGATGGTGCTTAACCATCCCCAGCCCATGGATCTGTGCTTCTGTCATTGAGGATAGATCTCTCTTCCTAGATAGTAAAATTCCAGAAATCCATCGCAGACATACTCAATGGGAAATATTCTAGGGATTCTAGATAGAGTCACATTGACAATGAAGATTAATTGTCACTGACACGGTGGAGATCTAGGCTATAGGGACACTCGTCTCCTCCCTTTTCTGCCATATTGGCCTTTGGGATAGAAAAACCTCTACTCATGAGTAATTGGCTCTTTTCCAGGGAAAGGCAGACTTAGCTGCAGAAGAGAGTGAAAGGCTAGTCTACTTTGGGCCATGCTTGCATGTAACCAATCTATGTAACTATGGTGAGGCATTCTATATCACAATTGGAGGGCGAAGACCTGGTTACTTACGATTACCATGTCATTTGCTTGTCTCCTATTGTTTACCCACCTCCTTGTTCATCAGGTAAGAGGAGATTTAGATGCCTGGGACATTCCTCGCAGCAGAGAGACTGAGGAGACGGGAGGTCATGTTGAGACTTCGGTGTTTACAGATGAGGAAGAAAGACATAACATCTGGAAATACTGCAGTTTTGTGGGCATTAATGGGGAACTAAGTTCAGCAGACTTTATTTACTTAGCAAATACTGATCGACTCTTATGTGCCAGGGCCTTGGACATTCAGTGTTGAGTACTATAAACATTGTCCTTGAACCTATAGGACCAACGTTCTGGGGTGGTGGTAGGGGCTACAAGAAAATGAACACATCTGTAGGATACTTTCAGAGAGTGAGTAAAGGCTTGGAGGAAAGCAAACTGAGAGTGACAGTGAACGGGAGGAGAGGGTGATCAGGGGATATTAGGGCATGAGTTTCTCAGTCGGTATTCTCACAGAAGGATTTGCACTATGACTTGTCTCTCCCCTTCCTCGAATCTCAGCCATGTGTTCAATTTCTCCAGGGCCTCTTCCATTCTGGAGGGTGTGTCCGCTGATGTCTCTCCTTGGCCTGATTCCACCCGTGAGGAAAGTGCTAGGGTTAGCAGATGTCAGTGCAGATTATCTTGTGCCTCGCTGAAATAACAACCCCTATCTCCTTTGAAACCTCTTAGTCCGACCTAAAAGAGATGAGTTGAGTTCGGCGTGACGTGTTCCAAGTGAGCCCAGTGCTTCCTCTGTGAAGAACTCCGAACCATCTGTCTAATCACCTTTTCTCGAATTCACATAGGGATTGATGTCAGGTGATCCGATACAGCCTTTGACATTCACCAGTTCCCCTCTTTTGAAAATCTGGACAACATTTGTAAATTTGCAAGCTTCTGGATCCATGCCCTCCCTCTCTGATCCCTCTAGAATCTCTGACGCTGGCTCCATGGCTGCATCTGCACGTTCTCTTAATACCTTGGATATTGATGCAGAGAATCCCAGCTCATCCATTGTAACTATCCCCAACCTCCGTACCTGTCCTTGCCACATCACTATTCTGTTAGTGTCTTTCCATATGTAGTTTCCTGGGTAGAAAAGTAATCTGGTTATAGCAAACTGTGGAAGGCATCAAGCAGAAAAGAAATCACTCATAATTTTAACACCCAGCCATGCTTCCTCGGTATTTTAGAATGTCTGCTTAGCTGTCCTGATACCACAGCCCTCCCTACATGAATACAGGCACATATAGATGTCCACACAACATATGCAAATATATGCATATTCATAAGATTGTTTAATGAATTGAAATAGCTACACATAGTAGATATTGTGTGCTTCTTTTAATTTAAAATAAATTCTCAGCATTAACCTTTGCAGGATACAAATTGTTTTTCATGGCAGAAATAATGGGAGGAAGAGTGAAGAAAGCCTTTATTCTTGGCTGCAAGGCACTGTATCCCTTATTTCAAATGGAAGCAATGTACTACTTCTATATTTCCATACTAAATGTAACTGACAAAATTACTCAGATAGTCTCTTCAGTGGTGGTCTATTTTCTGGGAGCAGTGTTGAAGGAAGAAATAGCCCATTTTCCTGTCTTTCTGGAATGTTCAGAACTTCTACCATCATTGTAGCAAGACTGATAACCTCTAGTAAGGTTTGGGGTGTGTACAACTTTAGTGTATTGGTTAAGTTACTCACTCCAGCTATTGACAGGTAGCAGTGCCTGTTTTCATAGGTCTCCTGTGAAGGTCTGCAGTGGGGCCCATGCTTTCTAAAACCTTATAATAAAAGATGATTTTAATTTATCAAAAGTAGCATCCATCTTTCACTGCCAATAATAAATTAGATGTCTCATTAGGTACTGGAGACTTGTAGATAGGCAGCCTGTGAAATATATCAAACCCACCAGCAACCATTCATTCTGTTTCTGAGCTGATAGAGAGATAATAGAATATGTTGGCTTTGCTGGCCAATCTCCCAACTTCCTAGATTGTTTTGCAGGTTTTCCTCTATGAGCGCTCCCTGTTCAACATTACATGAATTATCACTGAGCTCTGCTATACATTCCTGTTCTGAATAGTCATCTCTCTCCAAATTGAGGATCTAGATGGAAAACTGGATGCTTCACCTAAGCTAAATTATCCCATTGAAAGAATTCATGGGTTTTTGAATCTGTGTATATACTGTACTTTGCAGGACTACTGTTCATATTATAAAATAGTGGAATGGAAGGAAATTTTTTGAGGGGGTGAGGGAGTTATTTCTTTCCCTTCTATGGCTCCTTGAAGAGTAATTTCAGTTCTTCCTTGACTCTTTGATGCCCATTCCCTGAGGATTCCTCTGTAGTGAAGTATGTTCCAATAGTCTAACTCATCACCGTTTTTTCAGGTTCTTGAAACTCTGGGTGTTAATTTACACTCTTCAGAGCTTCCTTCTGAAGCTGCAGGAGAGTAGGCACCAGGTCTATTGTAGGTAGTTTATTCTCAGGGCTCCTGCAGAATGTCCACTCTAATGTGATATTAAGTAAATGTTTGCTGATTTAATTATAATGCAATTGCCCATACTGTGCAGGACTTATTTTATAAAGTTAAGAAATTCTAGTTAATGAAAACGATTCTTTTTGGAGTTCAAATGCTCATTGAGGAAGACAGACAATTGAAATGACTACAATACATTGTAAGTATATATTATGTTACTATATATATTACATGGTAAATGCTACTAAAAAGGAAAACAAAGCAACTATATTGAAAATGCTAGCATCAGATAAACCCATTAGGTAGCTATAGTCAACCTAAGTTCGACAGAGGTATCAAAGCATACACTGGAGAAAAGGCAGCTTGTTCTTTAAAAGGATACTAGGAAAACTATATGTCTAAATGTAGAATGACAGTTGAGTTATACTTTTCACCATGTACAAAAATCAATTTAAAATAAATCAAAGAATTTGACATGATTTATATTATATAATGAAAAATAATTATAATGAAAATAAAACGAGTAAGATTTGGGAAGATGATGAGGAGGGAAAAAGGGAGAAGGGTACATGAGCAGCTAATGGGGAGTGACTATAAAAATGCATAATATATTAGAACAAAAAACATCTCATTGTAAACCCCATCGCTTTGTATAATAAATAAACATCAGTAATTATTTTCAAAAGAAAATGATAGGAGTTACATTTATTGGTAGGTTTGTCATGAGGATCTTGCTTAGAAAGGTGTTATCCGAATAAAAATTAAGAGTAAGGGGGAACTCAGTTATGTGGCATCTGGAGGCTTTCTGTATGTAGAGAGCAGCTAGGACAATTGTCCTGGGGAAGATGGGAGTGATGGGACCAGAAAATACGCCCAATTGAGACAGGGAATACTAGAAGGCAACAGAGTGATGTTATAGTAATGAATAAAAAGATAGTTTTTCTATTAACTGACTCACGGAAGCCGCATATGGAGGAAGCATATAAAAATGTATTTGGGTCCTGTTGTTTGAAGTCCGTATTAGATGCCCAAGGAGACAGGTTAAGCAGAAAGTTGGCTATATAAGAAAGACATGTGTGTTGGGGATTTAGCTCAGTGGTAGAGCCCTTGCCTAGGAAGCACAAGGCCCTGGGTTCGGTCCCCAGCTCCGAAAAAAAGAAAGACATGTGTTTTTAATTGGGTGATCTAAGTTCATTGGGTAAATGCCAAGATATGATTCGAAGTGACTGGAAAGGGAAGGGGTTAATGAGTGTGCCCTGGGATAAGGTCCCTGTTTAGGACCCTGAGGACAAATGACACATAAGGATGGAGGGAAGCTAAAGATTGCAATGTCTTGAAGCCAAGGAGAGGAAAGCTAAATTGTGAATAACTAAATCTTTGGGTAGATTTTTTAAACCAAACTTCTTCTTTAGTTGGTGGTATATATTTTCATGTCAGCTACTTCCTGATAGTGGATTTAGTGCCCTCTATTTTGGATGACTTTTCTTTTGGGCATCCTTTTGGGCATCACAGTTGCAGTGAAGGTACTGTTGGTTATAGCACCTTTCTCCCTGAGAGGCAGCCTCTAAATCCATTTCCATTTGTACTACCCTTCTCTGTTCTCTGGTTCATAGGGAAGTGAAACAGGGTAAGAGCAAAGACACTAGACACAGTATTTACAAAGGCTGCAGGGCTAACTCTGGACACCGAAAGAAACATTAAGGCTCTTCATCCAGTACTGTTTTATCCAAGTCCTTTTATGTGATGGTAGCCTGCATATATCACATAAATTTCTCATTCTCTGGAGGTGAAGAATGCACACAGAACAAAACCATCAACCAGCAAATATAAGATTTTTGATTTTGCTGAAATAATATTAGTCAAAACGATAACAAATGATACTTTTTGTATAACCCACTACAGCATGTATATTTATATTTAATACAAAATGTCTAGAGCATAAATTCAGCTGAAGACTAGGCTACTTTATTCTGGAGATCATTGTGGTGACTGTCAGAGTGATTCACGGGTCTATGTCAGAGCTCTTGCTACTGAAAATGTGGCTTGACACACATTGTAAGAAAAGAGAATGGATGATGCTTCTCTTCACAAACAACCCTAAACAGAGATGTGTGAACATGTAAGGAAGCCATGCTCAAAGAGTCATTCAAAAAGGATATTGAGGATTTTTAACACAGTTGAATCTAAGAAGCAGGAACATCCATGGGTCTAGTTCATGGGATAAGAAAAGAATATGTAAAAGCACCTCTATGTATTTTAGTCAAGTATTAAAAAGTACTCCATTTATACTTCTTTTAATCAAAAGATGTTAACTAATAGTCTGAAAGAATGTGTCTTTTGGAAGTTATGGGCATCAGAATAACTTACTTCTCATGGGTGGAAACATCATCATATAGATTTGGCAGCAAAGAAATCAGGGAAATTTAGTTGGTATTGCTACCCAGCCACTATCATCATCATCATCATCATCATCATCATCATCATCATCATCATCATCATAATCAACAACAACAACAACATTATCATCTTCTTTCTCCTCTTTCTCTTCCTTCTCCCCTTCTCCTCCTCCTCCTTCTTCCCCCTGTTCATTTTGTTTTTCTTCCTTTTCCTTTTAAAATTGAGAATAGATTCTTTTCTCATTCAATATATTTCAACTAGTTTCTCTTCCTTTCACTCCTCCAACCCCCCCCACCTCTACTCTCCCTCCATTTCCTCTTCAGAAAAGAGCAGGCCTCCAGGAGATAACAGACAAATATGACAAAACAAGATACAGAGAACAAGGCAAAAAAGCCCTTAGGTCGAGGCTGGACAAGGCAACCTGATGGGAGGCAGAGTCTCAAGAGCAGGCAAAGAAGTCAGAGATACACCCGCTCCCACTGTTAGGGGTCCCACAAGACTACAAATCCAATAAGCATCACAAATTATGCTTGCCCCCATGGAAGCCAGAGATGTCAGATTCCCAGGTAGTTGTCCGTGGCCTGGCATACGTACTGGGAGTCAAACTCAGGTCTGCTGGAAGAATAATACATACTGATAACCACTGAGACGGCTCTCTGGCCCCAGTTAACATTTTTCATGTAAAAAATATAAGCTGGCTGGGCTGGCCCTAAGGAAGATACCCATGCACCTGGCAAGGCCCTGGGCGGGGCACCTGGAAGAAAGACTCTTAAGCACCTTCTGCGAGTGCCACTACAGTAAAAAAAATGTGTGATGGAGAAGACGGAAAAGGTGGGGTACATGGTGGAGAGATGGAATAGACAGGTAGAAGGGTTCATAGACTGTAGAGAAAGTTGAAACTTGAGACTCCATAGTGGTGAGGGACAGACAAGATATGAGGTGGCCATGGTGAGGTCCTGGGCTGGGCTGCCACCAAGAACCATGTCTGGGTTCATGGTCCTCTTGCAGCTGGGGTCTGTGTTGATGTCTATGGCCTGAGTGACCACCAAAGGCAAAGCAGATGCCCCTGGTCTGAGCTGCCACCAGGTATCAATGTGTATAGCTGATAGCCGTGCTACCGTTGGGGGGCATGCTGGTCTGAGTGGCCTGTGCTGCCACCTGAGGTCATGGGGACATCCAGGCCCATGCTGCTGCCAGGGATCTGGGAGGGGCATCTGTGTTAATGTCTCAGGCCCATGTTACCACCAATGACTATAAAGATATCCCTGGTATGGACTATTGCCTGAGGTACTGCACTGAGCGGACTCTGCCCCTCAGTGGCTACTACACTAGGGAGAACCAGCCTCACCTTTTGCCTAGGCAGCACAGGAGAACTGATCCTGAAGGCTGGGAAGTAGATCAGCTGGCCCAGAAAGTATGAGCTCTGAAGAGCTGACCCCACCCAAGTCTTCCATGGCGTGGCTTGGGCAAGGGAGAGATGCCCTGTCTCACTGCCTGCAGTGGGCAGGAGAGCTGGTCCTGGGTTCATGAAAACAGGAGAGCTGTGCCCCTGACTGACTGTAGCCTTCTGGAGAGCGGGCTCTGCACCTTGCCTGGGAAGTATGATAGAGCTAGCCCTGGTGACAAAGATGTGGGTGAGCCAGCCTGGGAGACACAAAAGCAGGAGATCTGATCAGCTGACCCTGCTATGGCATTTGATGAGTTAGCCAGAGCAGGACTGGAGAGCTTGCCCTGGTGGTTTGGGTGGAGAAGAGCTGGCAGACTGACCAACTCAGCTACCTCCTAGGCCTAGATCCAGGGCTTTAGGTTGCCCCCCTGACCCCCCAATATCTAACTCTGATATGCTTGAGCATGTAAGAGGCCCAGTCCTGCAGATCCTAAACTGAAGAATGACCAATGACACAGAGTAACAACAGGATGTCACAGAGGAGTTCTGGTGAAGATCCAGTATTTACTGTGAAGCAGGAGTCAGAGACCTTGAAACAGACCAATGACTCATTGCAATGAACATTTGCAAATAAATATGCATGGACAAAAAGTAAACTGTGAAACACAATGACACAGCTTCAGTGATGAAAGGGTTGTTGTTTGTTTAATTCTTTTCTTTTTTCTTTCTTTTTTTTTTTTTTTTTTGGTAGGGAGAGGTTGCAAAGGAAAGGGGAGATGAGTGGGATTGGGGTAGATGATGTGAAATTTACAAAGAATCAATAAAACGTTAAAAAATAAATAATGCATTTCCATGATGGTTAACATTCTATTGACATGCATAACTGTTTGGAGCTGTGACATTTCTCCAAGTAGATGTTATCAGCAGAGTCACCTCGTGGAGTAGGCCTACATTCAGTAGACCTTTTAAGAGTCCTGTGGGATCTATAGAGTGTTCTAGAACCTATCCAAGGGCTCCACAAACTCCACCATGGCACTTAATCCTCAAGTACTGCTTGACCCATTTTACAGATAGTAAAGAAAGTGGCTTCCCTGCTTTCTCGAAGTTACTGAGGGTGGAGCAAGGGTATATTCCTACACTGTCCACTTGGAGAGACCTCAGTCTTCAGATGCCTTCTTTTACTCTTTGTAGTGACTTGGGACTATGTGGAATGTCTGAGTGGACACAACAATTACCTAATAACTTCCGGTGGGGTGGTGTTTTCTCTGCTGTGAAGCACAGCTCTTTATTTTACAAATGAGGGGGCAGGTCAGAAGGAAGCTTACTGCTTGCAACCTCTTACAATCAGAACTCACATCTCCAGATAGGCCTTCAAATTTTTTTCCTACTGAATTGTGTCAACCTTTAAAAGTACTTGTCAAAGATATAGGGAAAGAATTAAATAGGGGTTAATTCTACAGAATTGCATTTTCCGGTTGAGTGGCAGGATTCTGCTCACTGCAACTATTCTAGCTGGTTTTATAGTACCGTGGTCCCCTTTGGGAACCATTTACAGAACTGGGGCATAACTTCTGTAGATGAACTATTTATTGATAATGTGTGAAAGCGCCCCACTGTTCAGATTACAATTGCTGTTAGTTTCAAATAAAACAAGGACTCTGTTCACACCAGACGATGCAGTGCGACTATACTTAAGTGATTCTTAATGCCGGAGGCACATTTATGACCACTTGGGGCCTGAATCACGAGGAGAAATTACTCAGTATTGTGGCAGATGCTATTAGTTTCTTTTGCACTTGAGGTGATGAGTCATGAGTTGGGGTGAAACTCAGGACTAAGGCAATGTTTGTGTAAAACCTCGCACAACTCCTAAGTTCAGTATCTAGAGTCAAAAGACTACTGACACCCTGCCAAGTGGACTTTGTAAAATTGACTTTATGGGTCCAACACTTAGCATAACCAATAATCCCTTGGCTGGTTTCCTTAAAGCTGTACAGGGCTTTGCATGGTTTGAGGCTGGGGCTAGAAAGAAGCAGATGATGACTGTATATGGGTGCTAGAATTCTTGATATGGAAATTTAGAAAATACCATATATAACATATTGAGTTTACTGCTTATAGAGACAAAGCCTATATCGACAATTCTATGGATCATTTTCCTGTATAGACTTTGCACTAGACACAGTAATTGGGGGCCTATGGAATTTGCATAAATATACTGGGAAATTCCCTAGGAGATATTGTACAGCACAACACAATTCTACACCTGTTGGAGAGCATAGGGGAAGAGGGTATGTATGCTGATGCTATAATTGGAGCCCATTCAAACAGAGGGCTGTGACAAGCATTTCACAAGCTGTTTACAAAGGAGCCAGGGGGAGGGGAAAAGAAGAAATCAAATTTCGTGATGGGGCTCAACTGCTAGTAAAATCCTGTTAATGCATGAAGTGTTTATTGAATTCAGACAAGCAATTATCCAAGGTATTGTGAAGTGTCCTTGAAAGAGCAGGCTTAAGCTCTGAGTGATGGGGAGGGAGAATTCAATCCCAGCACCATCACCTGAAACCCTCCCTCTTAGAGGGTCTGCATGGGAAACAGCAAACCTGTGGCAGGTCTGAGATTAGTAGGACAAAGGGAAAACATATACACTATCTACACTGTGATCCACTCAATGAGTATGTCTGCAGCATCTCTAAAGGGTATTCACACCCAACTTCTCTTACCCAGACCTTTCTGAGCTGTGACTTATAAGGGAAACAAATTCAATAAGAGAATGCATCATGCCCAGACCCTACAGAACCTAGAAAACCTAACACCCTGGATAAGACTCTTAATCTAGATTTAAAGACCTGTTTACTGAACTAACTGGGGTGTCTTGTCCCTCACTGAGCCAATAGGCTGTTGTCATTTAGTCCTCTTCTATTGACAATACTTAAATGCCCAGTGTAGAGACTAGCCAAAGATGAGTTTTACTTAATGGTAAGGTTAGTTGGAAATGAGTGAAAGGTAATTATTTGGGAATCAGTGGAAACTTTTCATATGTGGCTGTCATTTGAATGCATCCTCCGAAGCTCAAGTGTTGGAAATGGTATTCCCCATGAAAGTGTTGAGAAGTGGGGCTTTGGGGAGGCTGTAGGCCCTTCAGGAGTCACATTATAGTGAATGGGTTCATTCATAAGATGATGGTTCTTCCTTTTGCTGGGGATCACTCTCTTATTTCCACCCACTCTCTGCCTTCTGCCATGTGATGATACAGTCTAAAGGCTCTTCCCTATGCCACAGTCACTCCTTGCTACTTGTAAGTTTCTTTTATTTACCAATTGCTAAGTCGGTGGTAATCGTTCATTAGTGACACTGAGGAGACTAACAAACTTGAATGAAGGAAGAGAACTTATGTCTGGAAGGCTTGACTGTACCCAACATTGTCTCAGTCCTATGGTACTCTTCACGAAATCACAACTCTCCTACAAACAGCATGGCCTTCTGAAGATGGCGATAGTGACCTTCATGGCAGCCTGACAAGTCAAGAGCCTGTCCCACTAGCAGGCTATGGAAAGCTCTAAGTATATCACTTTCCCAGGAGGTGCTCTGATAGGTTGAGATTGATAGTGCCATTAGCCAGGGATGGTTTAACCTTGTCATAGCAACACAACCTCCAAGGTGACTTTAAAAGGGCTTTTGCCTTCATAGGTGTGCAATTTTGTATAAGTGTGTGTGTGTGTGTGTGTGTGTGTGTGTGTGTGTGTGAAAGTTACAGTTTTCAACTTTACTTTATATTCTAATATTTGCTCCACATGTATTAAGCATGTGACATTAGTGTACACACGGCAGAGGAAGAGTGAGAGGCATGAGAAGCCTGCAGTGATCCATCTCACCACTAGGGGGTCATCAGGTATGTCTGGCAAAATAATCCATTCACTTGGTAAACACTGATGGCGTGTTCAATCTCTAGCAATGGGACTAGAAATGGCAGTTTAGGACAGAAAGGGGGTAAGGCATACAAAACTAACTAACTAACTAACTAACTAACTAACTAACTAACTAACTAACTAAAATAAATAAATCCTGACATTTAAAGTTTTTGAGGTTATTTTCCTTCCTATCAGAACTCATCTCAAGAGGGCTTCCTCTGTCACATTCTGCCAGTGTAGTGGTGTTTAAATGCCAGGCTTCCTGTGGTGGGCCTAGGTGGTCAACAGCATGTCTTCCAGTCACAGTGACCACAGACTTAGGAGTTCAAACCCTGGGTGTTATTCTAACAACCGTCACGTTAAAGGGTAGGATGAGCTCTCTGCATGTGCGGGGATAGAAAGTTTTACCTCAAAGTCTCTCTGGATAGAAGTAAAAAGAGCACTCAGACAGGGCAGCATGCTTCCCTTGGAGGATGCTTACTTGTGGGGTCTTAGTCTTAGACTTGAGAGGGGATGGGTGGGAACTACACAGTGAATGATGTAAATGTTGAGAAGTGGGACATCTGGACAGCACCCTGGTGACCCTGCCCCCATACATACCCAGTCTTAGGATTACCAGGACTGGTACTTAGCAACTCCTAAGAACTAATGGTTGGGCAGTCATTGGGGACAACTGACAGGAGTGATGGATACACAAACCCTTTTTATTTATCTTCAGAACCCATGGAAGCCTCCCTCAGAAGCTTTGCCGACTCCCCCACCCACACCCATGCTCAACGTAAGTAAGTTTTCCAAACAGCATGGATGACCTTCTACCTATGCTATGCCTTTTACCATGTGTCTCACCATCAGATCTCTGTCCTTCACGCGCTGACAGGCTGATGAATGTCATCAAGGCAGTAACTGACTCTTGTTCATCTATTGTCCACTCCATGACAGCCACTGGGTGTGAGGAGTTCAGTAACTGTATCCCATAAATGCTACATTTGAGGTGCAGAAGACAGAGATGGCATCTGAACTAACCACGTTACATATTTTACAATCTGTAAATTGGAAATACTTTCGACATCAGTCCTCCTTTTGTTTATCCAACTCTGCATTGTTCACAAAACATGCATATTGACCTTGGCCTGCTCAATCTTCTCATAAATCTTGAGGGAAGGAAGGACCATTTCCTTATTATATAGCTGTTAAAATAGGAAATCAGAACATTCAAGGCGTCAAATTATATATGGAGTTTTGGCAGCGATAGAAAGTTAGGCATTCCTCTACTCAGGGTTCTTAGACATTTCCCTTCTCTTTTTCCCCTCTGTCCTCCCTCTCCCGCCTCTCTGTCCTCCCTCCTTATCCTGTCCTTCTGTCCTCCCTGTCCTCTCCTCTGTCCTCTTTGTTCTCCCTCTCTGTCTTCCCTGTCCTCCGTACTGTCCTCCCTATCCTCCCTGTCCTGCTCCTCTGTCCTCCCTGTCCTCCCTTCTATCCTCCCTGTCCTCCCCTCTGTCTTCCCTGTCCTCCCCCATCTGTCCCTCTCTGTCCTCCCTGTCTTCACCCCTCTGTACTCCCTGTGCTCACCTCTGTCCTCCCTGTCCTCCCCCTCTGTCCTCCTTGTCTTCCTTCTTATGTCAGCTCTATTTTTAAATCTCAGTCCAACTTTCACTCTTGGCATAGGCTAAGGGTAATCTTTCTTTCCTTTCCAACCTCAATGTCTTTATCTGTGAAATGGGGAGAATGACAATGACGTCTTTCCTTGGAGATAATGTAACTACACTAGCTATAGATAGCAAATAACATGCATTAGTTACTGTTTTACAGACACTAAAAAATCTTAAATTTAGAGAGATAACTCTAAAAATTGTAAAGAAAAATTTCAAATACCCTAAACCTACTAGTGCCATTTTAGGTGTTATACATGTACTTGGTTTTCTTGAACTGTAAGTCTGAACTCCTGATCTCATTTTACAAAGGCATTCATTTGAGTGGAAAAGATGTGAAGCTCGTGTCAGAGTGTCCTAGAGAGAGTAGTAGGGAAGCTATTTTCTGGGTGCACTGCCTACTTTGTTCCTCTGCTCTGTGAATGGACAAAGACCAACCCATGGGACTGTATTATTAGATCTTGGATCTAAGTCTTGTGAAATCCTGTTTTGTTATATTTCAACAGCTGCAGTCTTCTATATACAACTGGTAGTATTACCTGTGCCCACAACTAAGTACTTTTGGGTTTGCAACAGTTAAAACTGCCTCCCTATTAGATCAGAAATAACTTCCTAGTGAGAGTTTCAGGAGTGGTAAAGTCTCCATAGACTTTGTCAGCATCCCTCTGGGGGAGAAATAACCCACCAATCACCCAACTTTATAATTCCCTTAGGAATCTCGGACATACAGAAAACAGCTTGTTAAAAGGAAGTGATATAAGAGTGTACTGGGGGGGGGGTCACGGCTTTTGAACAATGTATCTGCATCTAAGAACACGCTCTCTCCCAGTAAAGGATAAAGGAGGGCACAGAATTCACCAGAAGTTTTAGAGAGAATAACAAGAGTGGACCTGCTTTGCCAATGTGTTGGAAAGGGGAAGGCAGAGCTGTATAAAATCCAACCCATCAGCCTGTGTCTGACTGATCATCACTCAAGGTATCTTCGGTGCAAGAGATAGTGGCTACTCTACTTTGGGGAAGGGTAGGGAAGAGAAGAGTTTGATGCATTTGGGAATATCTCAACACCATTCTACTTCCACTGTATGAGCAATTCAAAGAAAAAAAACTGACCAATTATTTTCCAATGAGTTGTGTTAGAAGACAACTGTTCCACTTTGCAGCCAAGCTCGCCATGAATTTATGATCCTCCTGCCTATACCCCTAACAACTGCAGGCATATGCCATCCTGACTGGTTTAAATGATTAACCTTTTATTTATTTATTTTCATGTTATTTTACTTTATTTTTAAGACTTTCATACATGTAGACAATGAAACATGGCTACCAGGTCTTTTATTAAACTGTTTTTCTGGAACTCAGAAACACAATAAGGCAACCTCAAAAAGGAGTTAGGTGTGAGATAGACAAAACTGTAGCCTGTCTGAATGGCTGCACCTTGGTAGCTGTGTCTCCTGATTTCAGGTCACCTCTGTGATGGAAATGTCTCAGAGGCTACAGGTAGAACGCTCCTGCTCCACCAGAAGCTGAGACACCAAGGCGTTTCCAAACGTTCACTAACAGGGTCTGCACCCTCGAAACAGCTTGGCTCCAGGATGATGTCATCTACATCATGGTTTGCCTCATCCCCACTTTTGCAGACTTTCCTAGAGAATCATGGGAAGAGACGCACTAAAAAGGGAGCTCTGATTCACCATGTTTTGGGAAGGCCATCTTATCCCATGATACACCATCTGCCTCATAAATATTCATAAAAGATTCTTTAAAATCCACAATGCTGAACCAGCTGGGCTGTGGCTCCCCTTCGTGAAAGTGAAAGCCCACTGCACTCCAGTCCCTCTTGGAATCACTTCCTTAGCTCACCTAAATAAATGTCTCTGAAAACTGATTGAGCCTATGCCCAGATTTTTCTCTTAGAGAAGATGAACTCCGGGAGAGCCCCATGATAAATAATTTCTTCGCTGTGTTTTGTTCCGAGTGTTCTGAAGGGAAAATTGACTCATTCTGTTTCTTTAGCGAGTTGCAATTGCTTCTCCAGTGGACTCAGCAGTAAATTCAGTGTGTGATGAATCAGCCTGTCTCCTCCCACTGGACAGAAACATAGGAGCCTGTGTAGCATCAAGAAGTACAGGATAACTTGGAGTGAGTGTCACATTAACCATTTCTACTCCAATATTCTGTAGTCTATTAACATTATTATTTGAATAGACTATCAGAAATATTAGACAAGGCAGACATTTTTTACCCGTGTTCTTTTTGTTGTTGTTGTTGTTGATTCTTTTTTTTTTTTAATCTTTATTAACTTGAGTATTTCTTATTTACATTTCGATTATTATTTCCCTTCCTGGTTTCTGGGCCAACATCCCCCTAACCTCTCCCCCTCCCCCTCTGTATGGGTATTGCCCTCCCCATCCTCCCCCCATTACCGCCCTCCTCCCAACAATCACGTTCACTGGGGGTTCAGTCTTGGCAGGACCAGGGGCTTCCCCTTACACTGGTGATCTTACTAGGATATTCATTACTACCTATGAGGTCAGAGTCCAGGGTCAGTCCATGCATAGTCTTTAGGTAGTGGCTTAGTCCCTGGAAGCTCTGGTTGCTTGGCATTGTTGTTCATATGGGGTCTCTAGCCCTTCAAGCTCTTCCAGTCCTTTCTCTGATTCCTTCAACGGGGGTCCTATTCTCAGTTCAGTGGTTTGCTGCTGGCATTCACCTATGTATTTGCTGTATTCTGGGTGTGTCTCTCAGGAGAGATCTACATCCAGTTCCTGTCGGCCTGCACTTCTTTGCTTCATCCATCTTATCTAGTTTGGTTCTACCCGTGTTCTTAGTGTTAAGTTGAACCCTTTCCTGGATTCTCAAGAAAATGGGACAAACCTCAATGCTGAGTAAAGTATATGCAACTGCATCTAAAGAGTATCAAGGCTCTCCTGAGGACTTTTCAGGCTCCCAGTCCTCCATCTTTCAGTCTCTTTAGTGAAGATTAACATTGGAAGGATGCTCAGAGAGGAAGAGAGCTTAACTTGATGATAGAAAGAACCGATTGTTTCTGTTCCTGTTTAGGGGGTCCGGGTCCATATCCCAGAGCAGAATTAGAGTTTGCTTTTCAGCCCACACACTGGGTGCCTTACAAACACCTGCAACTTCAGTTACATCAGGAATCTGACACCACCCTGGCCTTCACACATACCTGCAGGCATAGGGCACATGTGCACATATAGGCACACAAGTAAAAATAAAATAAAAAATGCACACTTTTTAATTTAATTCAGTTCCCTCTGTCTTGTTCCAGTGCTAGCAAGGGCCAAAAAGGTTTTGTCTGCTCCTAACATATCGAAAAGTAGTCCCCATATTTTTAATCTGTTTGCCTCAGTGTTTCATTTTAAACATAAAGGTGTTTGATCACCTTGAAAAAAAAAATAAAACTAAGAGACAAACAAAACTAATGTCTGTGGGAAGGCAAGAAACTTCAAGAAGAGAGAGAACATTTGCATGCTTGCTGTGGAAAAAAAAAAAAAAAAAAAAAAAGGTAAGCCTTTTAACCAGCTCAGGCCCAGGCAAGGGGAGAGAATTCCTAGAGGACCCCTGGATGTATTCTTCTAGCCCTTGTAGTGCACACAGCATTCCTTTTGTTGTCAAGTTCTAAGAGTAGGAGGGCAGCAATGAAAGGGTAAGAAAGGGACCCGAGAGAACATCATATCCTCCCATAAACCCCCATAAACCTCCCATAGCTGGTAGCCATCCTTTAAACCAAGTAGATGCAGCAAGAGGGTAACAGGCCCAAGCTGCCATATTAAAACCCACACAAGGAACATCCCCCTCCAAGGAAACTATGGAGTGACCCCAAAAGGTGTGAACAGAGGCATGGTTAGATTAAGGTTGGTAGGAGAACGCCCTGTTCTTGTCAGTTAACGGTACCTAGTGAAAGGTCACTGAAGTAATCTGAGCTTCGTATCGTGAGAGGGCTGATGTTTGACCGTTCATCACACAGTTGCTCTCTGCTTTTTGACTTTCATTGTATTACAGGATTCTGCAGGTTATACTGTAGAAGGCTGGTGAGGATCTAGACCCCAAATCTGAAGAAAGTATAAGTCAGAGTAAGTCACATTTTAATAGAATATGAAAATATCCCCTGCCACAAATAAAAAGGCCTGGAGCTAAGTAGATATGACCAACATTTAGAAATAAAGTAAGAACCCAAACCACACTGTGTTGGATATCACACATCGAATGCAGACATGTAATTTATGGTATGCACCATTGACAGAGAGATTTATACCATGATGTTTAGGTAATGTCTGCAATTATCATAGTGAATTATGAGTTAAAAATACAAGAAGCAAAATCGGAGAAAATTGGTAGATACAAAGGACAAATACTAGTTAAGTTTAAATTGATATTTCTGGAGAATAGAATCCAAGAAAATGAGCAAATCAACACTATTTTGCTAAAAACAAAAGGCAATGACATGAAATAGTATCGGATCACTTAATTAAGGGCAATACAGTTTACACATAGTTTGGATAAAAGAATGACTGTACGTAGTAAAGTTTTTATTTTTAAGGAAAATGGACAGGGAAGAATTATTTACATAGAGAACAACATCAGGCTTATGACTTTTCAAAAATTGCACCACTTGCTAGAAGAACACCCTAGAGAAGTGACTACAAATGTTCTGAGGGAAAGAGAAAGTGCATGGCTAGGGCCTTATATAGCTGCATATAAAGAGCCCATCACATCAAATCTGTACAAGGTCAGGGACTACAGCACCTGCAAGCATCTGTGGCTCTCAAAGAGATGAGCTCAAAGAACTTAAGAACATAAATACTTGGAAATATAAGTATAAATTGATATAAATATAAATACAGAGCTCCAACTGATCAAACCAAGCAGAGATAGCTGGAGGACCCAGTGAGAAAACTTACACGCTGGCAGAGTAAGTACTCTACTGTGCATTGTATCCATAAATTGTATCCTTTGATCACAGGGAGAAGAGGGCTCTGGAAGCAGGATTGCCCTCACTCCACAGTTCAGACCCAATCTCATCTAGGTCAAGTCTTCTCAAGAATGCTTGTCTAGGAGTGGCTTGTCCCCTCGGCTCTGTGACAGGAAGAGAACAGGAAAGCAGCCCAGGAGTTAAAACATGGCACCCACGAGAGCAACAAGAAAGTAGCCATTTCCAACATCAGTGAGTGTTGTTTGTCCCACCATTTAAAGGTGCCTGCAGCTGACTGACTCAGCTTCCCTACTCGCTTTCTTTGGAATATTTCCAAGTGGTGGGCTGATGATGTTACCTCTCCAGTGTTTTGTTGTTGAAGAAGTGCGGCAGTCAGTAAAGCCAGCAGTAAATGCCAAATCGCTGGGCCGCCGCCCTCCGCCCTCCTCCTCCTCCTCCTCCTCCTCCTCCTCCTCCTCCTCCTCCTCCTCCTCCTCCTCCTCCTCCTCCTTTTTTAATTGGAAGCCTCTCTTGAGAGGATGCCTACTCTGCCCAGAGCCCATTCTATCAGACACTGAAGCCTTACAAAAGCTTCTACAGCCACTTTCTGCTGACATTTTGAGTCCCTATTTGATGATGTTTTACTGTCTTTCCGTCCACCTATCTAATTACCTGCCATCTGCCATCATATATCTCCTGGCACTTATTATTTTGTTTTGGCTTGCTATGTACCAACTCACTCATTCAAAACTCAAAGTATGGTGAACATAGGCCATCCTCTGAACCTTAGAGACTAAGTATGTAGAAAGGAAGTGAAAGCCAGTAGAAACACATTAACTGATAACCCGGAAGTAATAAGAGGCAGTGGTTCTGAACGCATTTGTCTAAAGCTCAAATAGAGATGATGAAACTAAATCCACCTGTAGTCCTAGCCTCAGTTTCATAGTTACATAGTGAGATAGTGAGACCCAGCCTCAGAAAAGAAAAAGAAATCATGAAAACTGTTAAAAAGTTTGAGGGTTTTGAAAAATATTCTTAAGCATCCCACCAGGATAATATAAATGTAAAACATGATTATAAAGAAACTAATCATGTTGAGAAATAGCTATTAAATGTGAACATTTTGATATAGAAATAAATGTGTTTTTAATGCACGGAATAACCAAACTAATGGTGGGTTTAATAATTGATGGGATTTCGTAGTGGTGACAAGCATTAATGATAGTTTGAAATATCAACATCACATATGACATTATATGAAAAATATCTATTAAGGTGCTGTGGAAGTTTCTATAGTTTCTAGTCTATCTTTGCAGTTGACATTTTACATTCTAGTAAGAGTTTTACAATAACGGAGATTTGATAATTCCCGTTCTTAGACCACCCGAATTCTTTCTCTATAGATGCTGCAGAGTTCGTAGACTCTTAGCAAGGTTCTAAAATATATGAGACCACTCTGCCGTGAGTGTTTATAGCTCGGGCTGTTTAGGTCTGGGCTGTAGCCTGTGTGCTGTGAATACTTCAGGGTAAATAATAAGTTCTGATTAACAAAGCAGTGTCCTTAAGCCTGGGAACCTATAGCATCCAGGAGACATTAACAGTATCTTCAGAGAAACAAAAGCAGATACAAGAAACTGACTTCACAAGTCCTTCCCTCGGCTTTGCTTGAAGGACACATAAATCTGATTGTCTCCTTCCGAGTGAGGAGGTCCAATGAAAATCAATATAGATTTATTACGCAGAATAAAACAAATAATTAGAAATAAAATTCCTTCAAGAAAGACAAGGGAGAATAAGACAAAAGGAGACTGACAGTCATCACAAAATTTTCTTTCTTGTTGTGCAAAATACTTTTGCTTGTGGATAATGTGTGTTATTCTTAAGACTAGAGAACCTGTTTTACACTAAAGTCCAGCTAGATCGTGAGAATCAGTTTTTTATTATTACTCTCTATTGCTGTTATTGTGGGGTTTTTGTTTTACTTTTGGTGGTAAAAACGTTCAACTTACTAGAATTTGGCTTTCGTGATGATTTGCATATGCTTGGCCCAGGGAGTGGCGCTGTTAGAAGGTGTGGCCCTATTGGAATAGGTGTGACTCTATTGGAGTAGGTGTGACCCTATTGGAGTAGGTGTGTCACTATGGGCGTGGGCTTTAAGACCCTCATGCCAGCTGCTGGGAAGCCAGTATTCTGCTAGCAGCCTTCAGATGAAGATGTAGAGCTCTTAGCTCCTCCTGCACCATGCCTGCCTGGATGCTGCCATGTTCCCACCTTGATGATCATGGACTGAACCTCTGAACCTGTAAATGAGCCCCAATTAAATGTTGTTCTTACAAGAGTTGTCTTGGTCATGATGTCTCTTCACAGCAGTAAGACCCTAACTAAGACAGCTTTTGTATGCATGTTCTTAAGAAAGTCTCGCTGTGTAGGTTAGCCCATGCTTGCCTGTTGCTCAGCATGGCCTACAACAGTCCTCCTGCCTCAGCCTCCTAAATGCTAGAATTACAAGTGTGAGCAGTCATGTATGGTTAACTCACTAGAACTCAAGGAAAGCATATTACTGTTCATGATGTGGGTGGGGCTTGTTTAATCAGTTGATGGCCTTCAGGAAAAACAGAATTCTTCAGGGGAAGTGGGGCCAGTCTCTGGCTACAACATCTGCCCTCTTGTTCATCTCCAGCTTCCCAGCCTTCTCTGAATGAAGACTTTGGATTTACCAATCTTACAATTTTGTAAGTCAGTTCACTGAAATGTTATTTTTCTTTCTGTCCTTCAGTGTCTGGTGATCTCTCACTCCTTCAACTCTTTATGAAAAACTCTTCTGAATAGAGAGGGAGGCTAGCCCCAACTCACCAATGCCTTTTATAGACAGCCAAAACTGGAAGTTCTGACTGTTCTTGTCTTATTTGGGGACTGACGACACAGTGGTCCCATTCCAGGAAGAGATGGGTTGCAGGATTTTTGGTGCTGGAGACTGAACTCAAGAGCTTTGCACATGCTAGGCAAGCCCTTGCCCCACATTGCTGCATGGCCAGTCTGACACCAGCTCCTTCCCAGGTAGTTGCTATTCATGTAAATGAAGGTGGGAGTGGCAAGGCTATGCACAGCTCCTTACTGTCCCTGCATTGTTTTTAGCCCCAGGATCTTGTCATCTCACCCCTGTCCCCAGTTCCCTGAAAACTTTGGCTCCTGTCTCCATTTCATTCCTCATTGTGAATGACCTCAGCTCACACAGCAGCTGCCCATCTCATGCCCCAGACACTTGTTCCCTTCCTCCTTGACATCTGATAACCATTTTATCCCCCACAATTGCAAGTTTTATCTCAGTTCTTGCTATCAGGAGTAACTGATTTAGTTTCAAGACTTCAATTTCAAAATCCATTTATTTAACGCACCCTCTATCTTACTCTTCCAGTTCGCTTGTTCTATACGTCCCTCTGCTGCGGTTCTTGGAGTAGGGAGATACACTGCTTCGTCCATTAAGTTCTCACTATTCATCCATGCCTCCCATGCCTAGCTGGAAGTGTTCCTTGCCCCTGGGATTGTCTTTAACCATACTGATGTCATAGCAGATGTCTTTTACTAGGTGGAGATGGGAGTATCTCGTTTCCACTTGAACCTATCAATCCCTGAAAGAAGAGGATTTTTAAATGGCAGCCTATTCTTAGAAATGAGGGTGAGGTGGAACCTTTGAATGCGGAAACGGATTTCTCAGCAGGTAAAATAAAGTCACTGTTTTCCAATTTGTCATGTTATGTGCTAATTTATATTATATTATTATATTATATTATAGATGGCAAAGACTCACCTTGACTTTATGAGTTCATCAGCTGAAGCGATCATTTGTACTCACTTGCGTTGGAAATCTTCCCTTTGTTTCATTTGTGAATAATCTCTAAAAACTCTGATCATGTTGATAAGCCAATTTCTTCAGATAACTATTCTGATTAAAATTAGTAAAATGAAATAGAACTAAAGATGTAGTTTCTCAGTCATGATAGCCATATTTCCTGAACTTCATGGTGTCAGATGGCTGATTGCTACTAATTTGTGTAGCCCAGAAGATATTGCCGTTGGCACAGAGTGTTCTATAGTAAAATAGGGTCTTAGGTCTGGGATACGATCTATGACCCTTCATAGACTCTGGCTCTTGGTTTGCTTCTGCACTTCAGGCTAAGAATGACCCTTACTATGTCCCTTGTTTGCAAAGGAAAACAGACGAGTAAGTGACAGATGATACATGAAGCTTGCAATACCTGACATGTTTACTGTCCAGTCTTTCACAGAAAAATGGTTGTCATATTAGAAAAAGGGGAGCTGAAATATATACTCATTTTATAATTGACATGCTACTGGTCAGTGCTGGGCTTGGACTCAGGAACAGACTTTATACTTAAGAAATTGCTATTACAAATACTGAAAAGGAAACCCTCTAAAATGCCAGCCGCCAGAACTGTTTTTGATAAATAATACATTCACAGAACCCAAGGATTTCATGTTTTAGTGGAAGAGCTAGGCCTTCAAAGGCAAGCTCTAACTACAGGACTAATTAGAGGGAAAAACTACTGATGGTATTATATGCAGTTGGTGCTGGGGAAGGAGGTAAAACACATGTACACATGTAGGAGCTAAGGGAAGGGTTCAGTGTGGGGTGCTGGTGTTTTAATAGCCCCTATGGAGAAAGCCGACTGGCATAGCTTCTCAGGAGGAAGCCCTAAATGATGCATTCTTGAGGTTTAAATGCTATGCTCAGTAGTTTTTTTTTTTTTTTTTTTTAATACCTCCAGATTTAGCTTTGATACTTGTTAGATCTGCTCAAGGCCTTAGCTTTGAAAATGGCGGTGGAAAACTCAGGGTTGTTATTAAGATGGGAAATAAAAGCAGCACCCATAAGGATATAGCTTGACTCAGTGCCTCTCAGCCCTTACATTCTCTGGGCACAGCCAGTAAGTCTTGTTGGTGGGGAAGAGTAGATGACAATTCCACCACAGCCTGGTTGTCTAGAAGGTGCAGTCCTGAAAATGTGTATTTTGTTCGAAACTGCAGTCATAACAGCAAAAGGGCCAATTTTTCTTTATACATCTATTGTAGAGCTCAACACTGAACTTCTAGGAAACTAAACTGAACGATGCCGTCGATGTAAGAATTTCAGTATTGCAAGAGAGTACGGTGGCATCTGACAAACCTTTACTTCTGCTAGCCCTGTTTTCTGTAACTTTTTTGATCATGTCCGTTTGAATAAGGGCTTAGTTGGGCTCTCTGAGATTCTAGTATTTGATTCAATGGGGACAAATCAAGTGGTCATGAACTTTTTCAGTATCCTCCATGGCTGATGCAAGACGTTAGGAGTTTTGGGTCCTTCCCTTTGCCACAGAAGAGAAGGCTTTGTCATTAGTTGAATTCGTTCACTATTTTCTTCATTTTATTTAGAAGTCTAAACTTCTTTAATCAAGGAACATCATATTCTTTAGTCAATGTCTCTATGGACCATATATGAAGGAGGCTGTGCCAAGTTCAAAATGTTTCAGTTTATGGATGTAAGGTTTCAACCTTAATTTAAACTTTTGGTGCACGTGTTAATTTATATCTGGTGAAGAATGACTTTCAGGTTTTAAAAAGAAAAAGAGGAACTTTGCTTGGAATTACACAGGAATGGCTTCTCAAGAAAAAAAAAAAAAACCCACAGAACCTGGCCAGGGGGACATCAACAAGAAACACATGGATTAGATTGTCCTCTAAGGAAGGAAGGAAAGTTTTAAAAATTAAGAATAATAAAACTTTGGGAAAGTTTGCTGATATTTTAGAGGTCTAAGCTTTGGGGAAAAAATGAATAAATTGAGAACATACCCTTTTTTATCTAAGCCAAATTAATCATCACTGACTTATCTACTATTATATCTGTTTCAAAGGGAAGGCAAATGAGGCAGCAGGTCCCAAATCAGACCCTGTGAGATTCGGAATTTACATGTGATGATATGTCTTGGTCTTGTTTCCCTGAGGCAGTCGCAAATGGGTGTGATTCTTTGCTGGAGAGTCCTTGATGTGGCGATCTTGCGATCTTGCATCATGATGAAGTTCTCCGATCTTACGACAGTCATCCCACAGAAAAGGCAAAAGAAGCACACTGGCCGTCATAAAAGTGCAAAGTTTGGGCTATATATTCCCCAAAGATTATATAATATATCCTCTATATTTCACACAATGGCATTTATCTGCATGGATTTAACATATACATATCCAAACTGAATGTGCTATCCTAGATTTAAAACAAAAACAGAGAAGGAAAGGAAGATCAGAAACAGCCGTTGCAGGTGGCCATTGTCCTCAATGACTGGAGGTGGAGACCAAGCTCTTTGGCCTCTGATGATCTCGACCCCATGGGGTGTATCAGTGCCTCTCATTGAACCGAAAGTAACTGTAGTGATTAAATGCAAAGTTCTATGACTTTATATAAAATAACCTCTTGTGTGACTCTTTAGCTCAACTCTAAAACCAGTCATTTATCTTCCAAAGATGACCGTGATGGGTTTTCTAGGCAACTACACCAGCCTGCAGTTTAGTCCACTGCTAACACACATTAAAAGTTGCTACCACGTGCCTTTTCTTTCTTTTGCCTGGATTTTTTTTCTTAGTGCTTTCCCAAGACCGTGTTGTTAATTTATTTCACGTGCTATGCTGAACTTTCTATAGCTAAGCCTGATGCAAATGTTCTTTTAAAAAAATCAGAAGGATTTATTTATATTCCCTACAGAAAAACTCTTACGGACAGTTCCAGCAGGTCTTAATGAAACATATTCTTGTAATGTAGTCCTTTCTGTTGCTTCCCAATCACTACTTGAGCTCCCTAGAATTCCTCAGGTTTCTTGTGGGCCTCTTGATTGTACTCTGAACCCCTAGGATGTGTAACTAATAAAATTCTTCTGTTCATGTGTTTGTTTTCTCCTTTCTGTTATGTCCCACCTCACCCACATGTGGGGAAATGGACTTCCTTCTAGCTCTAGGCTCTGCTGGTGAGGAGCTGTCTAGACTATAAGGAGAAACTTTACAATGGTTGTCACCTACAGAAGGATAAGACTTGGGTTAGGACAATGGACATTCAGAGGGGATCTATAGCCGTGGTATAGCACTATCAAGCCCTGTAAATTTTCAGTGAGAAACATAGGGGAATGAAAAGCCAGAGTTAATACAATTGCAATATTGACAAGAGATGGGCTTTGTAGAGCCTAGGCTTTCTTTACCCATAAGGAAGAGCAGGACTGGGGTTGGGGATTTAGCTCAGTGGTAGAGCGCTTGCCTAGGAAGCGCAAGGCCCTGGGTTGGTCCCCAGCTCCGGAAAAAAAAAAAAAAAAAAAAAAAAAAAAAAAGGAAGAGCAGGACTCAGGATTTACAATAGGCATTTATGGATAAATTTTTCTTCAAGATTTCTTTTTTTTTTTTAAATCTATGCTCATAAAAGATATTGTTCTGTGAGTCTCTTGTGAACTTTTTCTCATTGATTTGGAGTTACCTTAGTGGCTTGAGCAGGAGTGTGTGCTGTCCTTTTTCCAACAGTTTGGACGAAATCTGCATTATTTCATTTTTCAAATTGTTTGCAGAATTTTCTAGTTGAAGCTATCCACATTTATAACTCCCTTCTGTGCATGTAAAAAGTATGAATTCAGTTTCAATAACAGAGACAAGGCTGTTTAGAACACCTGTATCTTTCTCCACTGAGCTTTGGTACCATATTTTTTTTAAAGGAATCTGTCAAATTCATTGTTTTATTACTTATTTTCAATTGTATATAATCTTTCCTTATTAAAATTCTAACATTTTTTGGCTATGTTGATATGTCTCCGTTCTCATTCTTTTTAAAAATCTGTATTTGCATTATTTATTACTCGTGTGTGTGGGAAGGCACATGCTACAGTTTGCGTGTGGAGAACATCACCGAGTCCATTTCTTAGAGCTGTTTTTTCAATAATTATATTTCTACCCACATTACGACCTTCAGCGATATTAATGATATTGTTGTTTTTAAACGGTCATCTTTTAAGGAGACTGAAACAAGCAAGATGTGCTTCATGTTTATTGACATATGTTACTATTTCCTGAATATTTTTGCCTTTATGAAGAATCAAGTATCCATCTGGTGTCTTCCACTCATGCATAAAAAAATCCAGTCTTTGGGTGAGTCAGTTCAGCTCAGTTATGAAGGAAAATACCTTTGTTCTTGTCTTTGACTTTGGAAAGGTTTCTTTGAGTATAGAATGCTAGATTCGTAAAGACTATTTTGTTTTCATGACATGAGTTATATCTAATGGGTCATCTGTATTTGGTTGAATTAAAGGTTTTGATTTTTGGTTATGATATCCCTCGCTGAGGATTTCGTTTTTTGGGGGACTCATTGGCTGTTTTGTATCTGTATGTTTGTGGTTTTCTTCTGATTCATAATTTCTGTCAGCACATTCTTAGATCTATGTCTTCTCCACTTCTAATTCCTTCAAGGGCTCTAAGTCTGCATGTGTCGCTCAGTGTGTGATGGTGTCCTACAGAAGAGTAGTGTAGCCCACTCACTTGTCTCCTCATGGATACCTTATTATCTAATTCAGCAATAATTTCCGTTGTAATGTCTAATTTGTGGTTATAATTTCATCTAAAAAATACAGCCTTTTCTATCTTTCATTTTTATTTTACAACTAACCCCAATCCAATCATTTATATCATTCTTTGTTTTATGATTTTCCTGGTCTTGGATCATATTTTTCAGTTTTAATTTTTTTATTTTTGTTTTTCTGGTTTTTTTTTTAATGACAGGTTAATTTCTACTCAGATAAAAAAAAATCGTGAATTACTTTTTATTTTTTTCAGGTGCTGTTGTCTTCTTTATTATTTCTTTAAACATTTCTGGGACCTGTTTGGAGTCTAGTCATCTAGAATTAGTTCGATCCATTTGAAACTCGCTTTTGATCCTAGTCACAGCAGCTCAGGAAAGCCTTCAGCCCGCTGTAAACTTGCTCGATTTCCAAGGCTTTATCATCTGATAAACCATGTTACTGAGGACTCACCAGGATGCCCAGGACATCCTGCTTGCTCTGTGTGCTAAGTCGTGTTTCCTGTAGGGCAGTTGGAATCAAAATAGCTGGTGAGTGTGTATCCTGTGAACTTCTTTTTATCAAGTAGCACTTGTTTGTGGTTAAGCATGACCTAATCACATACAAATGTGTGTGATAAACTCAAATCGAGGGACGTGAGACTCTAAAACTATTTAGCTTGTATCCTTTAAGATGATAGGTTCCTGAGCTAGGGGTGGTAGCGCACACCTGTGGCCTCATAACTTCCATGACTGAGGCAGGACTGTGTGTTTGAAGCTAGGTTGGGCTACATTAACGAGGCAGAGGTTACCTCAGGCAACATGGCAAGACCCTGTCTTCCAAGACAATAAGTGAAATACTTAAAGAAAACTGAGCGAAGGTTCAGATTAAAAGATAGCAAAGATACAGGAAGACTACAGACAAGCTGTAAAAGATCTGGTGTTGGAGTTGGGGCAGAGGGTTGACGCGATAAAATGGAAATAATGTAGTAGTAGTGGGTTTCCGGATTTTGATGGTTATGCTGTGGTGTTCCTAACTTTTAGGAAACACAGGCTGAGCTGTTCATGTTTAATTGATTGCCATCCGTGCAACTTTAATAAGTTTAAAAAGTAACGCACGCATGCACGCACGCATGCACGCACGCACGCACAAACACACCCTGAGCCAGCAAATGATAATAGCAACTGAGCAAGATACAAATCATGTCTGATCCTGGAGGAAAAACATGCAGAACTTATTTATATCATCCTTGAGACTTCACAAGTGGTGAGTCAGCACCAACACACCGGCTTGGGCTTCTTACTTCCCGGTGACTGTACCTGCTTAGGCTCTGAGAGAGCTGATGGGTTCCGTTTAAGTAGAGAGGTAGCACAATGATTTCATTTCTCTGCTGGTAGCTTCCCCTCTCTCAGTTAGCTCCGACTCGGTGTCAGCAGCTCTCTGGTGCCAGGATGACATGGGGGTAGCTTATCTTTGTCCGTCAACAAGCAAGTTTGCTACATGCCCACATGCCTGCATGCCAGTCTCTATTATGTATGCCTGAAACTGACACCAAAAGCAATGGCGCCCTGGAGAAAGCACCCCCTTCCCCCTCGAGTCATTCATCATGAGTTTTAGCAGTAGAATGTTCCCAAGCTCTCGGTGCCGCCTCATGAAACCGGAGCTGACTTCTTGCTAAATTCCAGCATTAGACATGGTTCTATTGTCACAGCGCTTTTTTGTTTTTTGTTTGTTTAATAAAATTTTTCTCATGACTGTAACAATTTATTTGGGGTGTGGAGGTGGTAGAATTCAGAACTCAAGAGGGAAGTGGAGATTTTCTTACTCCTTTACAGATGATCACTGGCTGTATTAATGGAGAAGAAAATGTCTTATGAGGGTAGTGACCAAGTCAGTCAAGCAGAAACAATACGGGTAGGGTTACAGGAGAATGAAAACATTTTGATGGGGGGTGTTTGCGTGCATTTGTGTATGTATGTTGGGGGTGGGGGGATAGAAATGAAACGTATGACGAGCCACACTAAGTCCTGCAAGTTTTGTTCTCCTAGCTCTGGTTGTGGACGATCCTAGAGCTTTTGCAATGTTTGCTTGTTCTGGGAGAATGCAACTGAGTTCAGTGTCTGGCAGGGTGATTAATGGGGATGTTGTTGCTGCTATAAGGAGACGCCACTTCCTTCCACAGGTCCTTGATATCCGCCAGCACCTGTGTCGTTACAGGGAATGCTATCTCGTAATTAGTAAATGGAGCTGCTTGGCATACCTCAGTGAGTGTCTGGGCTGAAGGTGGTACTTAGCAGGGCAGGAATCTGAGCTGTAAGAACAGTGCTCCTGAGCTGGATCCTTTAATCAGTTTCAATATGGCCTGGGTCAGAATCACTGACCATTAACCTCCGGAGATCGTTCCATGAAAGTTGTCCTTTCTTCAGCAAATCAGTGTCACTTTTAGGAATACGGGAACTGGTTCTGGGTGAGTTGAGGATTAATGATTCATAGAGCTGGCCCTAAATGTGATGACTCTTTTGTGCTATATCTTCCCTTCTGCAGCATTTCTTCCTGTTACAGTTAGCCCATTCTAAATCTTATCTTAGTCTTAGGATTAGTTCTGGGAGGAAAAGGGTTGAAGACAGGTGATAAACTATGACCAAGCTGAGTTAAGTAGTCTTGGGTCAATAGATAAAAGCTTTATAAGCATCACACCGATTTATTTGATCTGATGTAGAGGCTCGTAGTGAAAGGAAAGTGGTCTCCAGGGCAAACAGATGACGGATTTACAAAGGTAGTAAGATTCGTGTTCTTTTCATGACTTTAATGCTACCTCTATTCCTCCTGCAAAACTCTGTATTCTAATTTTACACATTGGCTCCTATATACCAGGCACTGGGCTAAGTAAACTAACATGATTTCTACTTTAACAAAACCCACAAGGTAATATGGATATCAATATAAGGTGTGAAAGACAAAATAGCATTATGAAGTTTGATAGGCTTAAGGAAAGAAAGCATGTATGATGATGGTGTGATGGAGGGGGGTCTATGAGCAGCTGGCATTGAGTCACAAGCCTGTAGAATGAGAAGAGAGATGCCATGAGAAGGTATGGTCTCCGTATCTTCCTATGAAAAAATGACTCACAAGGCCAACCATTCTGAGGTGAGGAAGAGATAGATGGTCTGTTAACAGAAAAGAACCAAGACCATGTTGGGAAAGGACTGAGAGAGAGAGAGAGAGAGAGAGAGAGAGAGAGAGAGAGAGAGAGAGAGAGACAGAGAGAGAGAGAGAGAGAGGGGCCTGGAAGGAATTGCAATGTGAACCATAACAAGACCAGGCAAGGCCCTCATGGAGTTGGCTGCTCTGCCAATGCTGAAGGCAGGAGGCAGCAGGCACACCACTGTCTTGCACAGAAGCTCCACTGGCTTGCAAGGTTCAGTTTGCTGTTGCTTTAACATCCTAAGTATTACCTGAGTTGGTTTTGACTCTCAATTATAAATCCTCTCGCACTTAAGATAATCTGCGACTATCTCCTAGGAAGATTCTAGACCATCCACTTGTAGCATATCTAGTAGCAATTACAGTTGCATTCCCGGAAGCTTTTCATCTCCTTTCACTCTCACTGGTCCTGTCATGGAGCTCCCTGGATGAGGATGATGCAGATGACACTCTTGCATCTTCTGCTTTGCACTTTGACAAACACAATGGTTGCTGGTCTGTACACTTCCCATGGACCAGCCAGCTTTAGCCTCCATGTCCTTCCACATCTTTTGCCATGGCCGTTTGTTCTTGTTAGCATGCCTTTTCCCATAGGTCACTTATTTGACATCCTTCAAAATTCAATGTACTGTCAACGTTGTTTTGAAGATTTGCTTGTTCTGAGTTGTTTTATCTCCAAGTAATTCTGTTTCTTATATGTTTCCTTAGATTTAATAATGAATACGTGAGTCGTATATATGCAACATATTCCTCTATAAATATATGAGTATATAGGTACCATTAACCAGTTAACTCACATTGTTATCATCAGTGGTTGGTTGGTCTATTACAAGGTAGATTTTCAAAAATCCCAAACACACCGGGATTGTACATTGGTTGATAGAGTGCTTGTCTCTTATGTGCAAGGCCCTGGGCACAATCCCCTGCACCTCACACAACCACACTTCTTGGCTAATACCTATAATTCTAGCACTTTAGAGGTGGAGTTAGGGGGATCAGAAGCTCAGGGTTATCTTCATCTAGGAGTTCCTCTACTTAGGATATGCGATATTCTGTCTGAAATAAAAGAAGCGGGCATGTGAGGGTTGCCATGGGATTGCTCAGAGGGAAGAAGTACTCGACGCCGAGCCTCATAAGCTACATTCAATCCTCAGGACCCACAATGTGGAAGAAGAGAACCAGCTTCGACAAATTGTTTTCTGACCTCCATACAAGTGCAGTGTGTGAGCAAGAGTGTGGGTATATATGTGTGTGTATTGTGTACAGCAAATATAAACACACACACACACACAAACACACACACACACCACATAAATATAATACAAAAGAAAAAAACCTAGGTAAATTGAATACTTGATGGACATTCATGTTCTACACATTACTCATTTAGCGCCACACAGCAATTCAATTGATTTGTAAATGAGTCACTGGTTTTCTCCAGGGCCTCAGTGGATTCCACATAGTATAATACTCAGTGGTTGCATACTGCCCAGTACAATAGTGGCTGAGTTTTATACAGGTTATATTCCTAATGCTCTCCATCTATCAACTCAGTCTGAGGGTTGGCCCTTAAGTCAATCCCATAAGGTGGTCCTAGAAAGAGGACTCTTTTTTGACAGGTCAGGAAACAGAGTTGGGTTCAAGAGTGATTTGTGCAAAATTTCCCAAACTAGTAGATGTTAGAACAGGTACAAACTAAGTCTGATGGACTCTAAGGCTTTCAAGTGTCCTGCTGAGAGTTCTCTACTGTGTAGGGGCTGGTAAATGTGACCTTGGCAGGGGCACTGTTCCCATATTCTTTCTGATGTAGGCAACCTTCAAGCCATATTAAGGGGGTAATTATCTTTTTCATTTGTTTTGTGATAATCCCACCCTGGATGAGGTGAAGTCCAAATTTATGAGTGTCTAGGATAAGTTCTAGAATATTCTTTCTAAGAAAAGTATGTTGACGTATAAGGACTCCTATATCTGCTAAGATCATCAGAAAATCTAGATACAACATAGGACAAAGAGCTGATTGGACCATCCAGAGCGTCAGAATGCTGGAGGGCAGGAAAAGGGGGTTGGGTTGGAAGAGAGAGGGTGAATGGCTTACAGTAAAATGTGACAGATTTTTAAATCCAGTGGCTTTGGAAAAGGCATAGCTCAGTGTTGGGGCATGATTCTATTTAGCTGGTACAGATTTAACATCATGCCTGTGCAGTGCAATCCTGTGGTAGAGACACATCTCAAGTTACACACCTCATAGAAATGTCCCTGTGCCCTGCAGATCAGTCACCATGGGAGGCACCTCATAAACAGTATACTGCCAAGCTGGGTATGGGTTGGTCAGAATCATGGTCGTGGTTTTGTCTTCTTAGGCCAGTTGTCCTCGGGCTGAGAAGAGGCAGCTGAGTGTCCTGAGGTATTTCAGTGAGACATGGGAGTTTCCAGTAACTCATAATCTAAGGAGGGGGGAGCCACTGGGAAGTGAATGGTGGAAAGGTAAGAGAGACCCCGAAAACTGAATGCGAGCTGATGCGTAGGGATGCCCTGCCTGGACCTTTGTGTAGGGACGTCCTGCCTGGATCTTGAACCGTTTCTATGCTCAAGTCTTTCATTTGATTCCTCTCCTCCAGCAGCCAACAGTCATTTCAAACCTTCTTCCTACTTTAATTCTTTTTCTAAATTAATTTATTTTGTCATATATTGCATCCCCTCCCTCTCTCTGCTCCCTTCCTCATCCTTCCCTTCCTATTCACTCCTCCCCCATTTCCCTTCAGAAGAAAAAAAGGACAGGCCTCCCAGGGATATCAAACATATGTAGCATAGCAAGTTGCAATAAGATTAGGCATCCCCCCCCCATACCTCATATTAAGGCTGGATGAGGCAACCCAGTAAGAGGACAAGGGTCCCAAGAGTAGGTGAAAGTATCGGAAACAGCGTCTGCTTCCTCTGTTCGGAGTCTCACAAAAACACCAGGCTATACAACTATAACATATACAGAGGGCCTATGTTAGACTAGGCTCCCTGATTCAATCTCAGTAATCCCCTGTGAGTCCAGATTTATTGATTCAGTGGGGTTTTTGTGTTGCCCTTGACCCCTGTGGCTCCCACAATCTTTCCTCCTTGCTTTTAGCTGCCTAATTTTGGCTGCAGATCTCTGCATTTGTTTCCATCAGTTGTTGGATGAAGCCTCTCTGATGACAAGTTGGTTATCCACCCATCTATGAGTACAGAAGAATATTATTAGACATCTTTTTTTTTTCTCGCAGTTGTGTTTGGTTCTTTCCTAGGTCTCTGGGCAAGCTGACCTCTGGTTTCTGGTCTTTCAGGCAGTGTCAGGAGTAGGCTCCCTCTCATGACATAGGTCCCAAGCTGGGCCAATCATTGGTTAGACATTCCTACAATTTCCGTTTTATCTTTACCCAGCACATCATGTTTTTTTTTTATTTACTTATTTATTTGATGTTTTCCAAAGCTTTACCTATTTACATTTTTTATTGTATATTTTTTATTTACATTTCAAATATTATCTCCTTTTCCCCACTAAACCACCCACTCCTTCCGGCCCACTTGCTCTGACATTCCACTATGTTCTTGGCAGGATCAAGAGCTAATGCTCCCTTTGGTGCCCAACAAGGCCATCCTCTGCTACATATGCATCTGGAGCCATGGGTCTGTCTATGCCAGCACATCATGTTAACACAACATATTATAGGTTCTGTGGCTGGGCTGGTGTCCCAAATCCTTCACTGGAAATGTTACCTGGTTATAGGCTATGACTAGACCCTCCTATATACAAACAGCAAATTGACTGAGAAGGAAAACAGGGAAATAACATCCTTCACAATAGCATCAAATAATATAAAAATCTTTTGGGGTAACTCTAACTAAACAAATGAAAGAACTATAAGACAAAAAGTTCAAATCTTTAAAGAAAGAAGGTGAAAAAGATATCAGAAGATGGAAAGGCCTCCTATGCTCATGGATTGATAGAGTTAACATAATAAAAATAGACATTCTATCAAAAGAAATGTACAGATTCAATGCAATACTTATCAAAAATTCAACACAATTCTTTACAGAAAGGGCAATATTCAATTTGATAGCTAAAACAATAAAAGAACTTTCAGAGGTATCACCATCCTTGATTTCAAGCTTAACAGTAATAAAAGCTGCATGGTTTTGACATAAAAATCAACAGGTTGATCAGTGGAACAGAATTGAAGTCCCAGACATAAGCCCACACACCTATGAACATCTGCTTTTCTTTTTAAGAAGCCAAAATTATACAATACAAAAAAGAAAAGCACCTTCAACAAACAGTGCTGGTATAACTGGTTATCTGCAAGGAGAAAAACGTAGAGATCCATATCTATTACCTTGAACAACACTCAAGTTCAAGACCTTACCATAAAACCAAGTACACTGAACATGATAGACGAGAAGGTAAGAAATAGCCTTGAACACATTTGCACAGGATATATCTTCCTGAACAGAACACCAATAGTACAGGGACTAAGATCAATAATTGATAAATGGGATCTCATGAAACTGAAAAGCTTCTGTAAGGCAAAGAATATGTTCAAAAAGACAAAATGGCAGCTTACCTAGTAGGAAAAGATACTCACAAACTCTGTATCTGAAAGAATGCTGATACCCAAAATATATAAAGAACTCAAGAAGCTAGACATTAATAATTCAAATAATCCAATTAAAATGGGGTATAGATCTAAACAGAGAATTCTCAACAGAGGACTCAAATAGCTGAGCACTTGAAGAAATGTTCAACATCTCTAGCATCAAAATGACTCTGAATGTCCATCTTATGCCTCCTTTACTTCTTGACTTGCTTCTGCTTTGGCTGTCACACTCAGTGTTATTGCACAGTTTACAGACACCTATACACACTTCCCTGCAGGTCTAAGGGATAAATATTTCTACTATTCCCATATTATATTTGGAGAAATTGAAGCTCAGAGAAACCAAGTGATTTGACCAAAGGCCACATTCTAAAGATTATCATTGACAAGAAAGAATTAAACATTTTTTAATGCCAATATTTGGCACTTCCTCTTTCCTGGATGACTTTCATCATCATTCTTTCCCATCACTTTGAACCTCTCTGTCTCAGTGCTGACTTTTGGAGTCACTGCCTAAGCAAAGTATTTCAAACTCCCTTGTGGAACTAAACCAGCCCTGGCTTCTATCAGAGATGAGAAGTTACAAGAAGTCACAAGAAGGAAAAGGAGAAGGAGAAGGAGGGGGAGGAGGAGGAGGAAGGAAAAGAGGAGGAGGAGAAGAGAGGAGAGGGAGCAGCAGCAACAACAACAATAATATAAAAAGCTGTCTACTTACAAACCAAACATTTTCTAGAAGAACGTATGGAAATAACATGCACAACAAATATTATTGGTTTTATTCTGATACTTTAATCAGTTCTTTTTGGCTAATTGTATTTGTTTCGAATACTACACCACTGATATTTCCCAAAAAGAATGTATTATTTAATATGGCCATATAATTTTAAAAAATGGCTTAAAATCTTCAAAGTAGAGTTTATAGTTGTTTGCTTTGGGATTTTTGATACTTGCACCGCCTATTCTACAAACCATAATATTTTTAAAATAATTTTTCCTTCATGGAAGCTCGGAGCAAAGGTTATACAATAAAATAGTTTCTGTTATATTATTTCTTATACTACACATAAATATTTCATTGCAAATATGTTCATAGCTAGTGTCCTATCACCTTAGTGAAACACATCCTGCTTTCATACATTTTATTAAAATATTATCATACACATTGTATTTAGCTATTCTCTTTTTTGTCAGAACTACATATTGTAAAACATATGCTCTCCCTGTTTCATTCAATTCTGTTCCAGAATATAATTTATAAAATACAATACTAGCTCACTCGAAGATTTACCACAAGACTAGACTCTTTGTGCTCTTTTTCTAGAACTGAAGATGATTCCAGGGATTCATATGTGTTAGACAAGTGCTCAGCCACTGAGACATATCCCCAAAATACTCTGAAATACAGTTATAAAATTTTGAAGTTAAATCTCAATGCTAATTGTTTAAACTACTTAGTTTCCTCTTAATTATACAGGAGCATAAATTTTATTACATTCTAGTTTTTAGGCTTTACTTTAAATGGAAGTATTAACTGAAAGCAAAAGGAAAGGATGTCTTTTAAGATCCACTGACTTTTTGACTAAAGCTTTCATAAGGATTTTGGGAAAATGCAGACAAATCAGATACAGAACCTAGTAATTGGGTATACCTAGGTTGATTTACGTAGTTGCTGAACATTTATACAATCCTATTACTTTCGAGTGAGAGGAAAATACAATAAGCGAGTTGGTATGGGATGAGCACATGAACAATGGTACTTCCACTCTGTCACAGTTAATTTTTATTCAACACTAGTTTCGCTAAACAAAATTCTCTGGTCATTTTGTACATAAAATAGTGGTAAATGTTGACATTGGATCTTCTGTTTTAAATTTTGTGGGTGACCGTAGCTGAAATGCCCAACATTGGGGATATGATATGGAACCTGCAGAGACCACCTCTAGTATTTAGGCAAGACCCCTGGTGGACGGATGGGGACATGAGCCCACCTTCAGTGTTTTGTCCCCAAATTGTTCCTGTCTAAAAGAAATGCGGGGACGAAATGGAACAGAGACTGAACAAATGGCCAACCAGTGATCTGTCCAACTTTGGATCCATCCCATGGGTGGACACCAATCCCTGACACTATTACTGATGCTATGTTGTGCTTCCAGACAGGAACCTAGCATAGCTGTACTCTGAAAGGCTCTGCCAGCAGCTGACTGAGACACATGTGGACACCTATAGCCAACCACTGTACTAAGGTTGAGGACCCTTAAGGAAGAGATAAGGAAAGAATCAAAGGAAGAGATAGGGATGGTAACCCTATAGGAAAGCCAGTAATGTCAACTAACCTAGACCCCTGGAAGCTTCCAGAGACTAAGGATCAGGCAAAGACATACATGGGCTGCTCCACAGCCCCCAGTGCATATGTAGCAGAGGACTGCCTTGTCTGGTTTCAGTGGGAGAAGATGTACTTAATCCTGTAGAGACTTGATGCTCCAGGGAGGGGGCAATGCCCAGAATGGGACACCGTCTCAGAGGCAAGGGGGAAAAGGGATGAGGGAAAAACTCTGGGAGTGGGGAGACAGATGAGTCAATATTTGAGATGTAAATAAACAGATTAATTAACTAAAATTAATTCATTAATTAATGATAAAGGAAGTTGGGACAAAAAAAGAAATAATTTTAGACTCAGGTTATGAAACAGTACAGTGTTTTATGTCCATTTCTCCCCAATCCCCCTGGTGGAAATGCCTCAGACAGCTGTAGTACAATATTAATAGAAGGTAATTGACATGAACACACTATACTAGACATGGTCTGAATGTTTCTGGTGAGGTATGGACACATAGATATTTACTTCAGATGGAGTACCAATAGCAGATCAAACTCACAATTCTGTCCAGTCTAACTTAGTAAATCCCCAAGTTTATTAATCTACCTTACAGGAACACAGGTGAGGGACTTTTACAAGATCATAGAGCCGACTCCCTGAAAAGTCTCAGCCTAGCCCAAATAACTCAACTTCATACTGTCTGCAAAAGGGAACCCAAATCAGGTTTTGAAAGCCCTAAATATGATCGTACTAGTTACTTTGCTGTTGTTGTGATAAGATGTTGTGCTCAAAATAAACTTGTGGGCGAAAATTTTATATGAAGAGGCATGGCCACAAACAGGAGCGGAGGCTCAGGGATCACATCTTAACCACAAAAGAGCAGTGGGAAGACTGGAAGTGGCATGAGGCTATAAACTACAAAAGCCCTCCTACGATGATATGATCCCTTCATCAAGGTGAAGCCTTTAAGCAGTGTCACCAACTGGGACCAAGTGTTTAAATGCAGGTGCCTAGGTAACCCATTTCTCATAGGACTTCACAGAGACTGAACCCCTAATCAGAAAACATGCTTGGGACTGACCTAGGCCCTCTACACATATGTAACAGTTGTGCAGCTTGGTCTTCATGTGGAACACCTAACAGTGGGAACAGGGTTTGTCTCTGACTTGGTTGGCTGCCTTTGGACCTCTCCCCCCCCTAACCTGGTTACCCTTTCTGGGGTCAATAAGGGAAGATGCACCTAGTCTTACTGCAACTTGACATGCCAAGGCAATGGAGATTTCCCCATTTCTGCAAAGAAAGGGAGGAGGAGTGGATGCAGGGGAAGAGGGAGGGGCTGGGAGGGGAGAGGGAGAGGAAGTGGCAATCAGAATGTAAAGCAAATAAATAATAGAAAGGGGGTTAATCTTCATGACATTGGTGAGCATTGCTCAAGCATAAGGCCTGGGGTTCAAATTCCCAGCACTGCATAAGATTGGCACGTGGTGAGGGCATATAAATAACCCCAGCACTGGGGACTTAGAGGAGGATCCAGAGAGGAGGATCCCCAGTGCTCCATGGACATCCAGTTTATCAGAATCAGGGAGCTTGAGCTCACTGGGAGTGCCTGTCTCAGAAAATAGAATGTGGAGAGCAGTATGAGTATATGAGTACTCTATCTGTATGTACACCTGCGTGCCAGAAGAGGGCACCAGATCCCATTAGAGATGGCTGTGAGCCCCCATGTGGTTGCTGGGAATTGAACTCAGGACCTCTGGAAGAGCAGTCAGTGCTCTTAACTGGTGAGCCCTCTCTCCAGCACCAGTGCTGATACTCTTAATAAATGTTTGTAATTCCTTCTTAGTACTAACATAAATCCAGCCAGGAATGGCAACATTTCCCCCCTACTCTGTTTCAATCCAAAAATTTGCTAAGGATAGCCTGTGGATTTTCCTCCAAAGCAGAAGTTACTAAGGATGAATCACAATGGATAATCCTTATTTTCTGTCTAATGTAAGGCCAATGCTGATGTCATCGACAAGAGAATTTCCCTTGTTAGCATGAGACTCACACTTAGCTCTTTGTTCTGTTTCCTAGTCATATTACTCTAAACCTGGCTTACAAACACTGTCACAGGTGACAGATGTATGTTCACGACACGTGACATGGAATTGGAGTTTGTCGCAGAATGAGACACCCTGCCCGTATGAGTTTATACTCAACCTTTAAGACAATATTCCAGCGATACCTACTCTATCTGTAAACCTGAATTCTACCTACAGTCAGTTTAAGCGTTCTACAATTAAATCCATTATGCTCCAGAAAATTCTTTTCTGTGATTTTACTCAAGGAGATTTGAAGATAATGCAGAATAGACAGATAGTATTTTTTTTATTTTTAAACAACATCATCAAAAACACCAAACAGTATTTTTCTCAATGAAAATAGTTGTTTTTTATTCCTCTGTGGTTTGATGTGCTCAGAATCTTAGATCTAGGCTAAATGTTGAGCCTAATTTCCCATGTGTAGGAACCTCTTCTGCTATATGCCTCTATACTGTCAGAGTCCTGGCCTTCTCACAACACCTAATTAAGGAGGACTTCACAAGAAAGACAATGGAGAAAGCAAGCAGTTGTTTTCAATTACCAGAAGACAGAATATGTACACGTAGAGGGGGGAAGAAACAAGTCAAAAGCCATTTAGAAGTCTAGTGTCATACAATTGGGAGCATTTAACTAGGATTGGCTAAGTGACTGGCAGTGGTAGACATTAGGGAAAACTACAGTATAAAGACTCCTGGAGGCCTTATATACTCACCCCTAGAAAATATTCACAGTCTTAGAAAAGATCAGTTAAGGCAGGAATCTGATAGTAGAGTGAGGGCTCAGAAAAGAAGAGTTTATATTGCTCTTGCACAGGACACAAGTTTGGCTCTCTGCACCAATGTTGGAGATCTCCAGTTAGAGGGGGTCCAATGTCTCTGGGCTCTGTGGACAATCTCCCATGCGCATAATTGAAAGTGAAAATAAATGTTTTTTGTTTGTTTGTTTTTAAAACAGAAAACTTATAAGCTCTTATGGATACTGTGTTTGAGGCAAAGAAATGACAAAGAAACACAGAAGCAGCAATCTGTGCATTTGGATAGAATGTGATACAGTGAATGAGAATATAAACAAAATCAAAGCATAGTGTAAATGTACCTTGAAAACGATTGAAGGATATTTTCCAAATATCAAGGGGGTAAACTGGAAGAGATGTAGAAAGTGAGGGAAAAAATGTAATGGCTGCTACTTAGAGCAGTTGTTTGCTCGGTGTCCCCTCGAGGTAACAATGAGACAGTCCATCCAGAGTGGCAAATGGTTGGAATGATCCCAGCAGCCTTCACACATGCTTCTGTGAATGTGCACACATTAAACGCTACTCAGTAGGTCAGGGCCATGAGGTCCAATGGGGCTGGGAGAGGCCCTCCCTAAATGCCCATATAGTCTTGAACTATGAGTCCCCTGCCACTGATACCATGGGCTGTCAAGAAGTGTAATGTAACCCATAGCCAGTCGGCTCTGGGTATCCAGCCTGTGGCTTTGCACGCCCATAACCTAAGTGTCTTGGCAGCAGTTGCGCTGTCACCACTTGTCCATAATTCTTATCTGGGCGTGAGAAACTTTTCAGTTGTATTTGGAGCTAAGACTTCTAGATTAGTAAGTTAAATCCAAGAAATAAATACACAACATTGTATGCGTGTTTCTATAGAACCCTTATGTCAAGCATACATTAGTGAGGTGGTTGCCCAGAAGGGGGCCCCTGGTAGATTTCTGTATTTAAGAGGAGGGACTGCGTGATTTTCATCGTTGGATAAACAGAAAAACGTGGCAGAGATTCGTGAGTCAAAATTCATCAAAAGCGGCTTTCTCTATGGATACTGTATGTTTGGATGTAGAACATGCATTCAGTTTTGTTGCTAAAGAAACCCTTTCGAGTGGAATATAGGAAACAGAATAGCATCTTTCTCTCCTCTCTAACTCCCAGTGCTACAGCACCAACTCTGAAGCTGAGTCAGGATAAAGGTATGATTCAACCCTTTGTGGTGGCTTAATCAATAAAGCAGGTTCTAAAGCTAGTCTAAAGCTTGGCATAAGCTGTTATAGAGATAATTAGACCCCTCAGTCCCATTCCACATTTAAGGTAAGGAGGCCAGCTTACTCCCTTCGATTCTAGGGAAGGCAGAAAGACCTTTTCTCTCTCACAATTCTCTTGTGCCCATCAATTCAATACAAGAGATATCCCCTGCCTTCCTGCCTTCCTGCCTCCCTTCCTTCCTTCCTGCCTGCCTTCCTTCCTTCCTTCCTTCCTTCCTTCCTTCCTTCCTTCCTTCCTTCCTTCCTTCCTTCCTGCCTGCCTTCCTTCCTTCCTTTTGTTTTTGTTTTGCTTTTCTTTTCTTTTCACTTATTCTTCTCTCATACAGTACATCCCAACCACAATATCCTCTTCCTCCACTTGTCCTGCTTTCCAAGATCTTCTCCTCTTCTGTTTCCCTTCAGAAAATGGCAGCTACCCCAGTGATATCAACAGGACAGGGCATAACAAGATGCAATAAGCTAGGCACAAACCCTCATCTCAAGGCTGGATGAGGAAACCCATAGAAGGAAAGGGATCATATTATACTCATGTTCTGATATCTTCCACTAGAGCAATAAAACTGGGGCAGATGCCATGATGTTTAATATGACTAGGATTTTTGTATTTGTTTGTCCAAGGCCAAAATGCAAGGTCAGATCACAGGAGAATGGAATCCAAAAGCTATTAATTACTATTTCCTCTAACCCAATTATTGAATAAATGAATAAACAGAAGCATCAATTACTTAAGTAAGTCTCCAAGTAACAGAATTATCTAATGAGAAGTTCATTCCATTCCTGCTTTGTTGCCTGTTACTCTACTAGTAAAGTGATCGTCATTGTCCTAGACTATCTTCAGTTCCAGAGAACTCCATCGTCATTTTCCCAAGGCCCTACTCTCCATCCTCTGTGGAAAAGCTACATGCTTATAAGCATTCTCCATCATCTATCTAATGAACACCATACCTCTCTTGAAAGATAGCTGTTATCTCTGGGTATCTCAAGCCATCCCATGCCAGGCATACTGTCATGGAAAGACCTGCTTAGTGAGCAACTCCAGACAAGGCTCTAACTGCACAAACTGGATAGCATACTCATATTGTCTGAGCACGAACTATCTCAAGTGATGAAAAAGAACATGGAGATTCATACCAGAGCTTTCTGGTAGATGGAGCCTCTGAAAAGGGGGCTATCTGAAATGTGTTTTAAGTAAATACTAAGTCTAGAACTCTTTAGCAAAGACATGCTTTCTGATCTAATGCATTGCTGTATTCTCTTCATAAGAACTCCAAGGCAACTGTATACTTTTTGTGAACTCTTTGCAATACATATGGATACTTCCTCAATAATTTAGAGGGAACACAAAAGAGCAAAATATTCCATGATAACAAGCAGTCACTCACCTGTAGCTCATGGAACTTAGAAACAAGCAAATATTCCTTCAAATTGTTGAGCAACATTTTTAGCAGCAACTTTGTTAGACAGTCTACGAGAGATTCTGCACTTGCCTGAGTGGAACAGCCTTCATGTTGTGAAAGCTTACATTCTATAGATGGTAGACAGAAGAGAGAAAAATCACAAAAGGTACAGGTAAAATTTTCTCTAATCTTGAATTTGTCTTCAAGGCCATTTCTAGAAAAGTTTAAATGAGGTGGGGAGACTCTCTTTGAATGCTGGTAACACTTACTGAGGTCTGAACTGAATGAAAAAGAATAAAGGAAGCAGTGAGTTGAACACTCATGTCTATGCTTCCTGATGGCACAGGCTTTGTGAGCATCAGTATCTCCCTCCCAACAGCTGCAGCTAGACCTACTCTCGGAATCATGCATTCTCTGGCATGATGGGCTGTATTCAAAAACTCTTAAGCCACGATCAGCCTGCCCTTCCTTTAAATAGACTTTGTCAGAGAAATGAGAAAGGCAACTAGAACGATCTTCACTCTTATAATTTTAAAAAAATTATGATGTCCAAGTAGAATGGTTGGGTAAGAGACACTTTTGGGGCTTCAGGGTCAATATCGCCTTAATATACCTCATAAGATGAGGGACTATGATCACTTCCTCTTACCATTTCCGTGGATATTGCTACCATAAGTGGATCTGTTGGTCTTTTTTTAATGTTTCCCAACTATGGTTGCTTTGTTACTGTGGCTCATTTATAAGGCCAACTATTAGTCTTGTTTGACTAGTTACAGTCTATCACACAACCAATAAAACAGCGAAAGCAGAGATCTTAGATGTTAACACACTCAGAATTCTTAACAGTCAAAGTTTTCCATATGGAACTGAAATTCTACCCTAACTATTCTTGAGGAGTACAATGACATCTGCTGTCACTTTAGTTCTCTGTCATTCCAAACACATTTTTTTCTACCTTCTTGAATTTGAGTGTGGATATAGACTTTAATCAGCAGGATTGGAAGTGATGTAACGAGTGGCATCTCTGGGTAAAAATGTCTAATTGCCTGTTCAAACACTTCTATCTTCTGCTGCAGTGATTATGAAAAATGCATTGAGTAGAATCATGGTTAGCCTGTGTTCTGTGATAAAGAATTTTAGAACAGAGTGCAAACTAATCTGTTCTTAACAGACATATGACATTGTCAAGAAATAAACTTCTACTGTTTGAATACATTGAAATATGGCAGTGGTGATGCTGGTCTCCGTGTTCTGGTTACCACTGTAGCCCATTACCTGATAGGCTAAATCTTTTTGCTTGCCTAAATAAGGTGAGGCAACACACTCATATACCATAAGTTACATGAAGAGGGTTTATTACTTGCAGATGATCAGAAAGGGACAATCAACCCCCAAAGCTCATGGTGATCCAGTCTCTGAAAGAATGGTAATCAGGTTAGATTACTGTCAACATGACACCATAGCACAGAATTCAACACTAACTATTACTGAATTTTGTATGCATCAAACTAAAATTCATTATGTGTCATTTTGAAGGCAATCCCATTCAAGTAGACCGTCCTTTACTATTTACACACTGCTTTCTATCTTGTCCTGGGGTTAAATAGATCCAGTGTTGAATCCTGAAACTAGACTACCATCTAATACTGATGTCTCTGATCTTACCTTCCCACCTGTGTGAACCAAGGCAAATGACTCTCTATTCTTCCACATATAAGTAGGAAGGAAGGATAATGTTGAACACACATCTTACACACAGACGCGTACACCCCACATGCATACACACACAGACACACACAGACACACACACACACACACACACAGAGAGAGAGAGAGAGAGAGAGAGAGAGATAAAGAGAGCAAATGTGTGAGTGAGTGAGTGAGTGAGTGAGAGAAAGAACAAAAAAGTGAAGCCCATTTTCTTCCTAACGCCTTTCATACAGATGAAGAAATATTCCAGGGAAAGCTGTTATTAGAATTGGATCAACTTATGTTAAAAGAGGTTGATTGATTCCTGATACCCAGTATGTAACAAGTGTTCACATTAGTTCTTATTATAATCATTGCCCTTTCCAAAATATGAATTTGCCTTTTGAATTCAAGGCATTGATAGAAAAGGTGTAGACTGAAGTCTGAGATTTGAATTGTTACTTGCTAGATGACAACCATGGGAATGTTTTTCCACAGTGAGTTCAGTTCCTTTTCCATAAGATGTTCACAGTAATAGCAACTAGAGCACGGGGAGGGTATTCCATATTTACTCCTTTTGTTTGACTCACTGACTTGTTCAGACCAAGCTTGTTATGAGGAAAGGGGCCTCCTCTAGCTCAGAATGTATTTAGTGAGGATCACTGATCTGTATCTGTGCTTTGCTCTTGTAGGAGAGCTAGATATAGGAGATGGATTGATATAAACTCTTCCCTTTCGTGCCCAGAACTTAGAAAATATATCCCACTGCTTAGTTATATTCTTTATAAAATATACCATAAGGAGATGGGGATAGATGACATAGCATAGATGCTGCCCTAGTTAGTAGCTCACATAGGTGACACACAGCCTCCCAAACCCCTCAAGATGAAGATGTCTCCAGTATGTAACAGACACAAGATGATTGGGAAGAAACATGCGACCTCGTAGGGAGGATCCATGAAGTCTACTCAGAGGTCTCATGAGCCCCTCTGTTTGTCAGAGTATGATGTGTATGAAAAGCATTCCTACCATTGGGCTTCAGGAAAAGGAAGGACAAAGTCTTAATTATAAAGACATTCCCTAAAGCACAGAGTACTTTGGCAATCATGACGCTTGTTTATTAATATAATAATGCCGAATATATAAAAAGGCAAAAGCCATTATAGCCTAATTTCACACAATTTCAATTGTGTTGTTAATAAAAATGGCAAACTTACCACAGCATAAATCACTAACTGATTTATGGACTCTTCGTTCGGAGAGTGACAAACAGGAACTGGCTCTTGGTAGCAAATGTTTCGACAGAAGCAAAAGTAAATGCCTGGGATGCAGATAAAGGGCTCTGGCCCTTTCTCTGGGTAGAAATGGAGAATGGAGAGGCCCCTTTCTCATCAAAGTGGCACTCACTCTGCAAGTCTCTGAGTAGAAAGTGCACTAGAGTCTGTCTATGAAGAAGCAACATCAAGTCTAGGAGAGAGAGATGCTACATTTAACCATAACAACATAAGACCTCTTTGGTCCTATGTCTGTTCTTGATACTCACTTTACTAACCTGCATACAGAAAGTGAAGAAGCCTAATCCTCCCTGCATTCTGTTCCCTGATTATAAGAAGCCTAGAATGGTATAGCACCCCATACCACTCCATGCCCAAGGAAATCTTCATAAATGTTTATTGGAAACCAAAGGGATTGAATTACACATAAAGCATTCTGTTTATTTTGTAAGCAATTATTCTGGTTTGGTAACAGCTCTTAGCCCAAGGTGTTTTGTCACTTTTCAGGCATGGTGCAGACCCAGAGACTGGTGATCTGCAGAATTAGGTATAGATGAGACCGAGGTAATATCTGGAAATGCTGGCCATCTAGATCATAGAAAGTGGGAACCCTTGTTGGGTTCTGGAAAACTGATTGGTTCCAGGCCCCCTGTTTGGATTTTGTATGGATCACATGACCATGTCTACACATACACTTAGCTGCATGCAGTCTTATAGGAAGCTTTGCAGCTTTGGACCGTGTAGCCAAAAGAGCAGCATGTTAATCCTTTGTCCCAGGTGCCGTGGAATCATTAGCTATTAATTTCCAAGTTGTAGGGAGTTCACCAGGGATTGCATGGGGATGGATACACTCATCCAGACAAGACTGTGGGAGGAGCACAGTTGCACATGGTAAGAACTGTAGACATGAAAAAAATCTATCCTTGAAAAAAATATTTTTATGATTCTCCTCCTGACAATCTGCTTTTCTCCTACTCTGAGTCAGAGGTCTTAAAACTGAAACACCTCTCTCTCTCTCTCTCTCTCTCTCTCTCTCTCTCTCTCTCTTTCTCTATCTCCCCCTTCCCTCCCTCCCTCTCTCCCTCCTTCCCCCCCTCTCCCTTCATGGTATATTTGTTTTACTTTTCCCTCTTCTGTCACAAAATGGAAGTATGTATGTTAAAATCTACACTCCCGCCTACAACCATGGAAGTGAAGGTAGTCACTAAGTGGAAAGCTACAAAAGAAGCTGAAGGCCCTTAGAAAATATTATGTGTTTGGGCAAGTACAGCACTGAATGCAAATAAACTGCAAGACACAATTCTTCCTATAAAACATAATGGACACAAAGCTACAAATAGTTTGACTCAGGGATTTAGTCTGGCTACTCAAGTGTCACAAGTGGATTGTTGTGTAATGTGGCTTTATTGAACCAGCAAGCCACACTTGGCAAATACCCAGTGTCATAAAGATAATTGCTTTGTTTTGCAAAGTAGCTGAATGCCTACAAAATTCAGTATGCATTAAAGCTGAGAAAAATTACATGATGCTCATATCGAATGGGTTATGGTTGAGGCTTGTTTAATTCTTAGCAGATATTTTATCTGCATGGTTATCCGGCACAGCACTCAAAAGTAGGAGGTGCAAAAACATTAATAGAAAAGGATTATTTTATGCCATGTATAAGAATTGTTAAATATTTGACCACAGACACTAATTTAACCAGTCCAGTTCTATACCACATAGCATCACAATGGTAATGACCCCAAATCTCCAAATTTCTAAAATATCCCGGCATATCAACACATTCACCCAAGCATTCAGAATGGAATTGCTGTTATAGGATTAGATGTGTAAGAGGTTTGTTCTGAAGAAAAATTGGGAAGCAGAGACAAGTCTAGTAGTACTGTGTGATTTCAGTGTTGGTCTGAGGTCTGACCTTTGGCGGGGGGGAGGGAGAAAGTAAGGCATGAAGTGGGGAGGAAAGAGAGGGAACAGAAGAAAGAGAGGGAGGATGAAAAGAAGATGAGGAAAAAGAGTGGGGGAGCATGGGAAGGACCATGTGTTTTAGACTGTATTTTATTTCTTCTATCTGTCAGCATCTGAGTCCCTCATTTTCCAAGTCTGAGCCTGTCCTCGTGTTTCCGCCAAACTAAGTCATCTACTGAAAGTACAATGGAACCATTGCCTGGTCCTAAATTCAGAAGTTGGTTTCCCTGTAGAGTCCCAGCCATAGGACATCTGAGAAGGGTGTTTCTTGGCCACAAACAACGATCTCCATCTTTGGTCATGTTAAAGCACTTCTACATCTTAGTTCATACTCCGCTTTAAATATTTAAAGTGAGTATTTTGATTCATCCTATCACCGACTTTAAGTGTAAAGACTTAATATTTGCCATTCTTGAGTTTATTGGGTACAGTTTCAACCAATTTTGAGTCATCCAAGAGGTCCTTGATGTGCAAGCATTTAAAGCTGGGCCAAGTTCATCTTTGATCCTTCCAGAGTCATGGTTCTCAACCTCCCCAAATGCTGCTTTTTTATACAGTTCCTCATGTTGTGGGGACCCCCAACCATGAAATTATTTTGTTGTTACTTCATAATTGTAATTGTAAAATAAATTTGTCATTTATTTTACTTTTTTCCATTTTTATTAAATTGGATATTTCTTATTTACATTTCAAATGTTATTCCATTTCCCAGTTTCCTCTCCATCAGTACCCTAATCCCTCCTCCTCCTCTTCTATATGGGTCTTCCCCTCCCCATCAAACCCCCATTTGTGTCCCCTCCAACAATCCTCTACACTGGGGGTTCAACCTTGGCAGGACCAAGGGCTTCCCCTTTCACTGGTGCCCCAACAAGGCTATTCATTGCTACATATGCAGTTGGAGCCCAGGGTCAATCCATGTATAGTCTTTGGATAGTGGTTTAGTCCTTGGAAGCTCTGGTTGGTTGGCATTGTTGTTCTTATGGGGTTGCAAGCTCCTTCAGCTCTTTCAGATCTTTCTCTAATTCCTCCAACAGGGGTCCTGTTCTCAGTTCAGTGGTTTGCTGCTATCATTCGCCTCTGTATTTGACATATTCTGACTGTGTCTCTCAGGAGAGATCTATATCTGGTTCCTGTCAGCATGCACTTCTTAGCTTCATCCATCTTATCTAGTTTTGGTGGCTATATATATATTGGCCACATGTGGGGCAGCCTCTGAATGGCCATTCCTTCAGTCTCTGCTCTAAACTTTGCCTCCCTAACCCCTCCTATGGGTATTTTTGCTCCCCTTTTAAAGAAGGCGTGAAACATTCGCATTTTGGTTATCCTTCTGGAGTTTCATGTGGTCTGTGTGCATCTTGGGTAATTTGAGCATTTGGGCTAATATTCCCTTTTCAATGAGTGCATACCATGTGTGTTATTCTGTGATTGGGTTACCTTACTCAGGATGATATTTTCTAGTTCCACCCATTTGCCTATGAATTTCATGAAGTCCTTGTTTTTTATAGCTTAGTAGTCCTCCATTGTGTAGATGTACCACATTTTCTGTATCTATTCCTCTGTTGAAGGGCATCTAGGTTCTTTCTAGCTTCTGGCTATTATAAATAAGGCTGCTATGAACATAGTGGAGCATGCGTCTTTGTTGTATGTTAGAGCATCTTTGGGTATATGCCCAGGAGAGGTATAGCTAGGTCCTCAGGTAGTGCACCACAATGTAAATGTGTAAGAGATTTGTTCTGAAAGAAAATTGGGAAGCAGAGACAGAAGTCTCTTAGTGCTGTGTGATTTCAGTGTTGATCAGAGGTCTGACCTCTAGGGGAGGGAAGGAGAAAAGAAGGGTTGAAGTTTGCCAAAGCCATCTCTACCCATGGGTTGAGAACTGCTGTTTCAGAGCTCAGAGACAGGCTTACACAGTGAAGCACATGCTTCATTATACCTCAGTCTAACCAACAGTTCATCTTCTGTCCCTTTCTTTGGTGAGTGAAGTACTCGTAGCATAAGACTTCCCTTTGAATGTATTTTTTTTTCCACAGAGAAACATGTTGCTGGTCCTGGAAATGGAAGTGATTATTCTTATCTAGAAATAGGATAAAAATTATACAGAAAGGGGTGGGGAAGATAGAGAAGAGGGAGAGAGAGAGATCTATATCGTAATATAAATAATGTAGAAAACCCATTTATGTCTTCCAGTGTCACTTTATTTGCTTGATCATATTTTATGATGGGAATTATATAATGCCTATTCTTGGGAATGCAAAAACTCCTTAATATATATTTTGGTAATATCAAGAGTCTCTGTGAGGTCTAGCCTATATACTGTGCACCTTAGATCTCTGTGAGAAGAGGAATTATTTCATCACTCTATAGCTCTCCGCATGGATTCTCTCTAAACATGTATTGCTGTATAAAATGTTACATGAGTTGATCATTGGATAGAGACTCTTGCCTCCAGGACTGACGACACAAGTGTAATCCATCAGAACCACACAGTGCAAGGACAAAGCTGACTCCCCCAAGTTGTCATCTGACTTCCACATGCATGGCATTATATGAACACACGCACGCAAAGTATAATACAAAACCTTTAAAGTTTTCAGTTGTAATGCAGTTCATGTAATAGTGATTAAACTGCTAAAAGAACTACAGAAGCTGAATTGGATATTTGTTTCTGTTCCTAGTTCAAGGACCTAAGTGTTGACATGAAGTGTTTCTTCTTAGCAGAAAGGAATAGATGCCAATTCCACACTCACAACCGTACATATGTAGATCACACAGAAGCAGCTGGGATAGAGGAGGGAAAGAGCAGTTTAAGTCATACAATTTTAGGGGAAAAGCTATTTCCAGAATGCCATTTAGTTACAAAGGCATTTAGTAGATGACTAGGAGAAATATTGCTTTTTATTTTGTTTTTTATTTTCCTTCTCTCATATGTTACATTTCTGCAGGTTTTCCTGGCTACTGAGGGCCATACAGGAGGAATGACAAACGGCTTTCGAACTCTTGGAATGTGGCTCACTGGTTAGCGCAACCATGATGTTGAGCCTCTGTTGAGGCACGACCCCGAGACTACATGTGTCCTGAGGACTTCATGCTGTTATGCTCTGCTGCTGCTCTCACTTCCCTCGTAATCGAAGAACTGTATGAAAACTCTAAGAGGGCGTTCAGTCCCTCACTAGACAGTATCTCTGGCACTCCCAATAACGCTTGATCTCTTTCAGGCATTGCTGCTGGAGTAGATTAATAATTCAACCACCACCCTAGGAAAGAACTTACACATATAGGTTGTCAGCCATGACCTCCAACCCCTAGAAAACATTTAGAAAAATAAAACTGTTAGTAAAGCTATGTTGAGATGTTTTTGTTACTGGCTCTGATGTAGAAAATCTTAGGGAACAATCTGAAGTTCAGAAAGGCACTCTTTTATTATTTAGCTGGGGACCTTTATGGTCAGGGAACAAGAACAGCAGCAGCACTGGCTGATGTGACTCTCACTGAGGCTGCACTGGTGATGATTGATTTCTTACACCCATGTTTGCCCTCAGCTTCCTGATCTGATTTAATAAGAATTGCTGATGAGTAGATATGGATTATGAGGATTTAAAGTAGATATGTCTCTTTTTTATATAAAAGTTTAGATTTGTGAGTCTTTTAAGATTCTTAGAAGATTACTTTTAGAGATTAATAAAATAATTAATCCTTTTTTTGTAACTGCAAATTGCTCCCTGTCAGTAAGAGAAACTGGCCGAGAAAACTACCTTGCTTGCCTACACTTTGTTAATCTATAACAAGTTGCTTAGTTACGAAGGTACGTGGGTTCTTAGGACTCATTTGTTTTCTTTACCAGTAGTATGTAATGTTATTTCTTGTAAAGGTGTTGAGGAACATATTGGTTTTTTCATAATCATTAACTAGAAGGAAAATTGATGTAATCACATTGTAGTTTTATATTGCTTGAAAGATTTTGCTAAAATATATAAGCCATGTGAGAAGTCATAAAGTTGTTGGAATATTGTTTCTTCTACCCATCAACTGTATCTATTTGTGTGTATCTACACACACGCGCGCTCGCTTGCGCGTGCACACACACACACACACACACACACACACATTCTAGGAGCCTGCTTGTCGGAACTTTGTTCCATCCACCCTCCTAGTATGTGTATGTATGTATATATGTGTATGTGTGAAGTGCTTGGAGCCTGCCTGTTGGAGCTTTGCTTCAGCCATTTAATGTACGGATATTTAAATGTCTATCTTTAGGTCTGTATGCATGTATGATATGTATGCATGCATGTATGATATGTATGTATGTATGCATTTGTATGTGTGAAGTCATTTGCTTCATCCAGAAGTGTGTATGTATGTATGTATGTATGTATGTGGGTGTGTATGTATATCTATGAATTTTTCTATTTCCTTTATTTCTCACTGGTACCATGGAGTTAAAAGAGTTCAGAGTTTTTTGCTGGCCACAGGGAGTGCCAGCCCCGGTAAATTAAGCTTTGTTTCCTCAGAGAAAAGTCTGCTGAGCAATTTCTCTAATCACTGACTGCCATAGACAACATTCTCTGTAGATCTCTGGAACAACCTCACCAGAGGCTCTAAGCACTGACCCCCACCGGTTGCCTGCCTCAGTGTATTCTTTAGTTTCAAAGCTGATTATTGATACCTCCCCTCCCTCCCTTCTCCACCTCACCACTCCTCTCCCCTCTGCTCAGAAAAGAGCAGGCCTTCCAGGAACGTCAACCAAACACAGGATAACAAGCTACAATAAGACCTGGCACGTGCCATCACATCAAGGTTGGACAAAGCGACCCAGCAATAAGGATCCCATAAGTAGGTAAAAGACTCAGAGACAGCCCCTGCACCCACTGTTAGGATTTCCACAAGAACATCAATCTATTCAGTCACAACATATATGTAGGTCAAACCCCTACAGGTTTCCCATGAGTCCCTGTCACGTGATTCTGTGTGAAATGTTAACTTAAACGGAGTTGATAGTCATATTTGAAGCTAACTGGAGTGTAGCTTGTTAACCTGGGACATTGATAGATATAATTGGTGATCACTGTACAACAACAAAGGCAAAAGAGAAAAGAACTTGGATGTAAAAGAAGTCAGGGAGCTTCCTCAGAGCTCTCAAGGAATACTTCCTGGCACCACAGAGATGGTGGATTAGAAATACACAACCACTGGGATGTAGTGCAGGGCAGGTGGTGTGTCCTTCTGTGCCGAGACCACTTACATCTTATAGAAGGCTGGTGAGCCCTTAGTTCTAAGTCTGCTCAGACATTGGTTCTTAAAGCCATCCACAGTTCATCCCTTTGGTGGGGCAAGTTCACTGGAGTTCACTTCTGCATGCCCGTAGTATTTGTTATACCAGTTAGAGAAGAAGCAGAAAAAGTATCCATCCTCCATAATTACTCAATGGATCAGTGCTAGACGCTGAGGTTTTCTGTGGATTATAAGCTTGTAATAGAAGGAGATGTTCAGGCAGATTTTATAATTCTTGCAGCATTTAATAATCTTCCCAGGATACTATTCAATTATGAGCCTGATTATAACTAAAACAATAAGAGAAATAATCAAATGAAGCATTTGGACATCACCAGTGCAAAATTGCCTAGCACTTTAGATTTCTAATAGATTTACTTCTAGGTCCCTTTACACATAATGGTTGGTCATGGATCTTCAGTCTTCAGATGATATAATAATAAGGGCAGGAGTTTTGAAAATGAAAGGAGGAATGCCAAGTAGTCTCTTCAATTTATAAACCACATCATCTGATTAACTCAAGAAGGCAAACATGTTATTGTTGAAAAACAACTGACCTGAACAAAGTTGGATGTCCCCAGTTCTCCAGCTTTTGGCTATTTCATTGTATTACACCCTTATTAAGATTATATTATTCTTTTCCACAGGGGCAAAAATGGGGTAAGAAAGAGATTCCCACTTGGTTCTGTGTTTTTCCCACATGTTTTCTTTTTCCTCATTGCAAATTGTGGGAAAAAAAAATTTAGCTTGTGGTGAACATGTGGTAAAAGTACTGTGATTTTGTAATAGACTGAAGAGTTCGATGGATTCTGTCCAATGGTGTGTACTTTGGTGTCCAAAGATGACAGCTACCACAAATGTGGGCAGTATGCCTTCCCAAGCCTCTCTAAGCAGAGACACTTAGAAGCCACAGAAATCCCAATTCCTGGTTCTTTCTTTTTGTGTGCCGTTAGTTGCAGTCTTTCATGCAGTGAGCATGTTCTTTTTACCTTCAGTTCCTTGCCTCACATAAGCTGAGTTCCTGGCACAATAAAGATGTCGCTGAACTCAACTGAGTTGAAGAATGCCAGCAAAGCCATTGCGCTTTTCGAAATCACTGTCTCTGGGAAGTTTCAGGTTTCTGATGCCTTCGGAAGGTTCAACCTTGACGGATGATACTTCTGAAATCCACACTTACCTTTGGGGTTTCAAATAGATGGTGATAGATGGCCCCCAGAAGTTCTGTTATTGCACAGGGTTGTTTTAGCTATCCTGGGTTTTTTTGTTTTTCCATATGAGGTTGTGAATTGCTTGTTCCAGGTCTGTAAAGAATTGATGTGGGATCTTGATGGGAATTGCATTAAATCTGTGGATTATTTTTTAGTAAGATGGCCATTTGGTACCATATATAAAATGAAACAGTTAATTAGCTTAGCTTGTTAGATAATACTCTTAGCTACATTTCTGTTGTTGTAATAATTACAACCTGATAAAAGAAAGTCTAATGGAGAAAAGATTTGTTTTGTCTTATACTCCCAGAGGATGTAATACATCCTGGTGGTTAAGATATGGCATCAGACAGACAGACATGTGGTTGGTTGGTTACCCTGCACTCACACTCAGGAAGCAGAAAGCAAACAGAGGAAATAGCGCTATGCTCTGAGGCCTCCAAAGAGGCTTCACTTCCCCCTTGATGGTTCCACGATGTTCCCAAACAGTGCTATCAGCTGGAGACCAAGTAAGTCTTCTGAGGACATGCTGCGATCAACCCACTACAAACTCTAAAACAGCAAAAGTGAGTGCTTTGTAAAGATGAATGCTGCTTGACACTCATAGTCACAAGGAAAACAGTGTGTTTTATTTGCAACAAGCAAAGACATCAAGATTGTAGGGGTTTAGTTTTTCCATAATCAAATCTTTAAAACAATTGAAATTGGTGCACCATAGTGCCATATCGTACACATAATTACAGATCTTTTAAGGAAAGTATCAATAAATTAAATTATACATTGTTAAAAAACAACAACAACAATAGTCTCACAGTGCCTGAATTTGGTAGGAGCTTGTAGTAAGTGTATGGGGCTGGAAGGATAAGTGTAGTGACTGATTTTCACTACACTGACAGGGTTTATAATCATCCAAGTCACAAACTTCCGGGTGTGACTGTGAAGGCATTTCCAGAAAGATTTAGCTGTGACGGGAAGATCCACCCTGAAAGCAGGTAACACCATAACAGGGTCTGGGCTTCTGGATGGAATGAAATGAAGAAACCAACTGGGTCCACTCACTCATTTATCTGAGTCTGCCTGGAAGTTACGTGACTGGCTGCCTCTCACTCTTACTGCCACATCTTCCCTGCTGTGATGGATAGTACTCATAAATGGTGAGATAAAGTAAATCCTTGTCCCCCTTAAGTTGCTTTGGGGAGGTATTTTGTCATGGTGAAATAATCGGTCACAGCAATATAAACAATAACTTCACTCTGACACTAGAGACATCCATATCTAGTGTCTGACACTGTATTAGAGTGTAGGTCCTAGCTTGATTGACTTGCCAAGTTGAGCATCCTTTAAACAAGACACTAGTTATTTAGCTGCTAGTTGTGTACCATTTGTTACAGCAGATAATACAAGAATGTTAGAGTCCACTGTGGATGGGCAGGAGTGCTAGCACTCAGCCATGTGACTCAAAGAGCAGAGATAGATTAGGTATTTTGATGTTGCAAATGGCAAAAGTCAAAACTAAACTGCTAAAATAGGAGAAAGATTTTCTGGCTTAAACATCTTTTAAGTTGAGGTGGTGGTCCAGAAGTTCAAGTCATGTACTTAAGTTGAGCCTCCCTGAATCTTCTGGTCTACCTTCCTTTATGTGATACATTGAATTGGCTTTCTTTGTGGGATAAAAATGACTGTTAGAACTCCAAGCCCCCTATCTTAGTATTACCTGGGCAGATGGAGAGTGGAACTTATTCTCTTCCATAATTCTGAATGTCTATCTCTTTGAGTTTTATATACTGACTGGATTATGTTCTTATCTCTGAACCAATTGTTGTGCCCAGAGGTCATAGTATGGACTGGATTGTGTGCTCTCTCAGATTCTCATATTGAAGTCCTAGCTTTCCATGGGTATTTAGAAATGGGGAATTAAGGAGGTAATTCAATAAAAATGAGGTCATATGGGTGGATCCTAATTTAGTGTAAGCCATGTCCTTATAAGAAATAGAATTTAGGACAAACACAGGCAGAGGGCAGAAGTCAACCAAGAAGATGGGCATTGGGAAATACTGCCAACACTTTTATTATGTATTTCTAATCTTTAGAATAATTAAAATATTCTCTATGTTATTTAAGTCACATGGTGGCATCGTATGGTAGTTATAAAAGCATTAATAAAGGGAGAAGATATACAGCTTTGTGTGGGTGAAGCAATCAGGGTATGACCCTGGAAATGGGAATGGGGCCATTATGTTTTAAATTCATGGTTAAGAATGAAGAGAGACAAATTTCCCATAGGAGAGTCTAGTTTCTTTTTCTTCATAGAGGAACAATGAATGCTGGGTAGCTAAATCTACATGGCAGATCACCTGGCATCACGGGGATACATAGCACAAGGCCTAGATTACTGTAGGCATACAAAAGACACTCTCTGTGTCACCCTCTTTTCTGGTAGAACCAATTCTCTATCCCTCTAAAATCATTTCCATAAAAGGTCAGAGAACCCTCTAATTTTTCATCTTAACAACTTGCCTACAAACCCAGAGAAGGAAATCTTTCATTTTTGTACCTATTCTTCTCTTTCTTCCTGGTGTGTCAGAAGTGTCTAGAAAATGAAGTATTAAAGTAGGTACACGAAAGATGGCTCTTCTGCTGGTGGCAGGTGAAGAAGAACACATGAGAAAGTCTGAGACAATCCGGGCTGTAGGGTTGCTCTGTCAGAAATTAGTGTGACGAGATACCAACCCTTCTGTGATGGGCTCAGTAGACTCACGTCTCGATTCTGACAACACTGAGAGGTCTTGCTTAACGGTCTTGAGTCTCCATTTCTTTGCATGTTACCCAATTCACATGTGTTCTAGATGGTTCCCAAGATTTCTTCCTTTCCCTTTGTTCATGCATAGTGGGAAGAACACCCCAGCATCACTAGTTACAGATTTCCTGAACTATTGCCTGTGATTGTTATGTCCAGTCAGGATACTTGAACTAGTTTCTTTCTCAGTCTGCCCTAAAAATGCTCAGTTTGAGCAAATATTGATCCCTAAATTGTTCTGTGGCATTCTCCTATCCCCTTCTCTCAGGGATCCTGATACTTAAAGTTGATTGATCTCTGGTAATGTGTCACAGCTTACAAAGTTCTTCAAGATAACGTAAATGATTTTATTTTACTTTTTGCTTGTTCTCTCAGACAGGGTCTTGGTGTGTAACCCAGGCTTGACCTAAACTCATAATTATTCCCTAGTCTTCCAACTACTGTGGTTATAAGCATGCACCACCATGCTTAGAAAGTTATTTTAATTTTTAATGTATCTGTAGATCAAGTTCATGGACTCTGGATTCCTCAAATTGTGGGCTTATATATAAATTATTTCTCCCTGAAGTCCCTTTATCTATCAAGAGAGGATGGTGTTTTTACTAATCCCATAGGTAAATTATTAGACCAAAATGTGACAGCTAATGAATATAAAATATTTAGCAAAATTATAAGCACCAGTGAGCAGAGACAGATGAATGTCTGAGTTCAAGGCCAGCCTGGCCTACATTGAGAGTTCTAAGCCGGCCAGGACTCTATATAATGAGATCCTGTCTCAAAATATTATCTCAGATTAGTAGGGATATCAGATCATTGGCCATTACTGTTTCCTTGATTCTACAGATTTGATTCTCTGGAAGCAGACACTGAGATCTGGCATAATAATACTTGAGAAGTATATAATGAGAAAGAAATTCCCTGGAGGTAGTCCTGAGGATGCTTTAGCCTATCCAGTGGTGAGCTATGGAGTGACTGTTGCCCCATTAGATAATTTTATATTGAGGTAGGATGGGACTGCCTTTCTCCTATTTCTGAGATCAGACACTGAATGTTGACTATACCAGAGGGAATGATCACAGCCATACATTGCTGAAGCCTATTATGAAAAATCTGAGTGCTTTAGGCTTTTTGCTAATGTCTCCAGAGAGTAAGTACATCCTTAAAGTGCTAGTCCATGTAACTCTATTTACCATCATGCCAAATATATATATATATATTTCCCTGAACTATTGCCTATGATTGTTACGTCCTGTCAGGATACTTCAACTAGTTTCTTTCTTAGTCTGTCCTAAAAATGCTCAGTTTGAGCAAATATTGATCCCTAAATTGCTCTGTGGCATTCTCCTATGTATACTCTTTATCTAATCAAGAAGCAGCTTTGTGAGGATTCTTGAATGAAAATTAGAGATCTGGCATCGTAAACGTTAATTTAAAAAGAGAGGTCAATGGTAGAACTGGTAAAGCTGCTACAGTTGGTTCAAACTGTTGCTCATCTCTCTCTTTTACCCTTCAGGCCACATGGTTCTTACCTCCATTATCAATTATTGAGTTACACATATTTTTTTAAAAATGTATTATTGTTACTATGGGGAGTGGTAGGGGAATCCACATGCCAAGCATGCATGTGGTTAGAGGTAACGTTGAGTCAACTCATCTGTTCTCTCTTCCCAATTTTCCATGAGTACTGTGAAGTTGACCCAGGTCATCAGGCTCACACAAGTGCTTTCTCCGGTGTCCAAAGGGCTCTACATTAATATGACCCACATAATATGCTCAAAAGAACAAAGTACGTGATTTACTCTGCTTCTCACAGACTAGGGCTGCTGCATTTGTCTGTTTGCTGTCAAGTTGGGCATGAGAATTGTCAGTGGATCAGCTGGATTCCCTTTGTTCTCTTTCCTGCTCTCTATGGCTTCTAGAGAATCAGAGTCAGCTACTTACCCAGGATGGTGATTCTGTTCCTTACTATCCAATCACTGGGTGTGAGCGTAAAGAGTTGAGGTGTCGGCTATAGCTGATGGTGTGGTCTTATCCTCACTGTGCCCAGTGAATGCACACATACTCTATTTGGAAACCAGAATCTCTCATCATGTCAAGTCAAGAGTTGAAGGAAGGAAAGCACAAAGATCCTCAGTGGGTGGTAGATTGTCATAGGAAATGGGGCTGCCATTGTCTCCCAACCTTGGTTCCTACACATGTATCATGTTCCTTTGGGAGACATGCTGCTTTGCTTTTAATGATAGTTCTGGGGTTTGCACTTTATGTATGCTTTTAAGTGGCCAATCTGATGCTCTTATAAGACTAATCTTTAAGCATATTATGGTATATAATATTGCTACTGAGTCTCATGATCATAAGTCCTCTTCTGAACTTCATGTCTTGACTGTTTGCAAGAACCCATGACAATAGGTGAACTCTTATTTCCTGAAATGTTGGATTGTGTCCAACGGCCATGAAAGACAAACTCACACATGACATAGGAGGAATAGATGTCTGTTTCAATGAGAAAGAACCGTTGCCCTTTTTGGATGAAGGATCTAATGTATGCAACTTTCCACTAAGTATCTAGCTTGGATCATTTAGAAATGACTTAATAGGGTATTGGTGATGGCTTCTGTCTCCCAAAGCTTTGAGATTCTACTACAGGAAGAGTTAAAAGATCTGATGCATAGGTTATGCGTTCCTGAGTATCTTCCAGCTTTGCCACTGCATCCCATTAGCTCATGTCCCATTGTGACAGCACTGTGGTGGCCGATGACAGAGATTGGCTACAAAACTTCATCTGGTGTATATTAATAAACACAAAGAAAACATGCTATGCTTATGTCTATTCCTGAAGTCCATCCATATGACTGAATCCTAACCTCTGTTACTAATTTTCTAGTATTTTTCATTCTGTATCCCTGATCAGGTCTATAATCAATTTAGTGGTGTATATGAATTCATCTATGTTTTAAACTTGGGTCTCTTCTCTTTCTAAAAGGAGAAGTGAATGGTCAGGTACACTGCCTGAAGTTCTCCCCATTGGAAAGTATCTCTCCCACTATTACTACTTAAGGTAACACACAGACAGACAGACAGATATACATGTGCATGCGCACACACAAACACACACACAGACACACAGACACACACACACACACACACCACATAATTCATCTGATTTGCTTTCTAAAGAAAATCAGTGTTTTTCCCTTCTTCCTTTGGCTAGGCATAAAGAGAAATCATTTGATATTTTTGGACATAAATGTTAGCTGGGAAAGATCTTTTCCCAATCTGATTAACCACAGTGTCCACGATGGGCTTGGAGCATAACATTGGTGTTTTGTTAGGAAATCCTGTACATTGCCCAAAGTTCTCCCCATTGGCAAGCTAAGAGTAACACATTTCCATGTTCTCCTTCATTCTAAATATGTTGCTTCTATCTTATGATCTCTATGTGCTGGGCTTAATTGACTTTATATATTTGTATTTGATAAAGCCCAACATATCATGGGCAGTTCTGTTCCTTCCAGGCTGAGAAGCATGGCAGGGTGGTGTTTTCAGAAGACATATGTTTCTTTGTTGCTGTACAACCACAGTCCAGAACTCTGAGTCACTATGCTGTGATCACCATAGAATTTGTTGCAAATTCTATGTGGCTCTTTTTAAAAAATATAATTTTTGGCATTGGGGATTTAGCTCAGTGGTAGAGCGCTTGCCTAGGAAGCGCAAGGCCCTGGTTTCAGTCCCCAGCTCCGAAAAAAAAGAACCAAAAAATATATATATAATTTTTTGAAATTTTTTTACTTGTTCACTTTACATCCTATTCACTGCCCCCCTCCTGGTTAGCCCCTCCCACAATATCTCCTGTAGGCCCCCTCGCCTTCTCCTCTGAGGGAGTAGGCCCCGTGTGTATTTCCCCACCCTGGCACGTCATGCCTCTGAGAGGCGGTTCTTCTCCCACTGAGGCCAGACTAGGCAGGCCAGCTAGAAGAACACTTCCCATATACAGAAGACAGCTTTTGGGATAACCCACACACTCCGGTTATTCTGGACCCACACATGGACCAAGCTGCAAATCTGCTGCATATGTGCGGGGAGGCCTGGGCTGGCCCATGTATGTTCTTTGGTTGGTGGTTCAGACTTTGAGAGCCCCAAGGGTTCCGGTTAGTTGATTCTGTTGGTCTTCCTGTGACGTTCCTATCCTCCTAGGTGCTGCAATTCTTTTTCCTAGTCTTCCATAAAATTTCCCACGTTCCATTCACCATTTGGCAGTGGGTGTTTGCATCTGTCTGCATCAGCTGCTCAGTGGAACCTCTCCGAAGACGGCCATGTTAGACTCTTGTCTGTAAGAGAACAGAGTCATGGCTCTTTGTTATGTTTGATACCTAGAGTACTGAAATATTCACCAATTTTCCGGCTTCATGTTTGAAGTCTGTAGTTTGTTCCAATAAAGCCTTGGTTTAACTAACCGGCATGCTCTAGTTGTACATTTAGTCATATTAACTCCAGCCTTGTCTGATTGGACTCAACACTTCATTTTCTTAAGTAGTACTCTGTAGTCAAAATGGCCTCTTTATACTTTAAAAATCTATGCTTGCTCTTAGATTTTTGCTATCTTTCTACAACACTCCAATGGTGCTTTACAAAGTTAGAAATTCTATTAGCCATGTACCTTTTATCTCTCTGTCTCAAATGCCCAAGATACCACTAATGCTTCCCTTGGACTGTGTCTCCATCTCAGCTCACCTTCCATAAAAGTTTTAACAGTTATGACAGCCTGTGTGCACCAGGAGCTGTTTGTCTTCCATTAACCATTTATGGATGGATTCTCAGTTGCTACATATGAGGTGAATGGTCACCTCTAAAGGCCTGTCTTGTCTTTATTTTCTCAGACCACATGCTATTGATCATAATTCAGCACCTGACAGGCGACAGTGAAAGTAGAGATGAAGATTGAGAAATCGGTGTAATCTGGAACATAGGCTTTTGCTCATGAGTGTGTGACATTAAAGCCAAATTGCTGGATTTTTAGATTCTTCCCATTCCTAGACGTCAGGCAGAGCCTGCAAGGGAGAAGTGTGTCTTCAGACAAGTTGGCTCTCCTAGCTGAGACAAACTGAAGATACTGGTAGATGGATGCTGTTTGCTTTCTGCAGCTAAGCAGTATGTCCTTCCCTGAGGAGGGGCTGATTGGCATGTCTCTAAGGCTACTATACATGCTGTAGTTAATCAGTCACCATTGTATGTCATGCTTCCTTCTGCAAGGGTCCAGAACTCTCATTAGAGCATTATCACGGTGCCTGTCTTTGTTTGAGTAGAATTTTGTTACTGTGTTCCTTTCATGACCAGTTCTATGAAAGACTTGGCAAAGAGGTTGTGTGACTCAAATGGGTTTCAAGCAGGCTACATCCCTTCTAGAGATTCCTGGAGCAATGTTATAGTTCACAAGAGTCCAGTTTAAAAGGCATGGATTTAACTCCAAGCTTCTAGAACTTACTTAATTATGGGAATCATTCTTTTTTCCCTGTTGTAGAGATTTAAAACAAGATATGAGGATAGGATTTATGAGGACACAGGATCGAGTTGAGCAGAGCACTCCCAGTGCTAATGTTTAGGGAACCAAGTTCCTCATGGTAGATACAATGGGAAGGAATAGTGCATGGTCCCTGTCCTTGGGAAGGATTAGGAGGTGTGGCCTTGTTGGAGCAGGTGTGTCACTAAGGGTAGGCTTTGAAGTCTCAAAAGACTTAGGCTTCTCCAGTGCACTCTGTCTCCTTGTTGGATATGAGCTCTCAGCTGTTTCTGTCACCATGGCCTTTGCCTTACCACCATGGATTATAAACCTCTGGAAATATAAGCCTAATGAAATACTTTCTTTTGTAAGTTGCCTTGGTCACAGTGTTTTGTCACAGCAGTAGAAAAGCAAACAATGTATATGTAGATAAAGAAAATGTATAATAGAGCGTTACTCAACTCTGAAGAGAAGAATATATCCTATCATTAGCAATAACATAGGTGAGCCTCGAGGTTATTATGGCTAGAGAAGTAAGCAGGCATAGAAGGGCAACACCAAATGATCTTACTTGTCTGAGAAACAGAAATAGTCAAAGTCAAGAAAGCAAAGAACTGAAGAATGATTACCAAGGAGGGAGAAATGGAGGGACACTCATCTGGTTTAAAATTTCAGTTATACAAAATAAATTAGTTCTGGAGATCTGCTGTACAGCACAATGCCAAGAAGCCACAACACTGTATCAGGCATTCAAGTTTAGGTCAGGCAGGAGATTTCATGTTGGCAATATTAACACACACTCAAAGAGATATAAGGGATCTTGTAGAGATAATTGGTATATTTATTACCTTGTTGTCATGTATGCAAATGTATGTAAGTGTCCAACCTCGTTGGATAGTATATATTAAAGATTTTTAATTTCTTGTATGTAGATTGTCTTAACAAAAATGAAAAGAAGTCAACCCTCTGTTTATTGTTGAAAAAACAGTTTTATCTATGAAATTTGACTTAGAACTGATAGGAAAGGTAGAAAGAGGAAATGGCTTTTGTGGAGAAGTAATGCTTCTAGAAGACAAGAATTGGTTGTGTTGACAAAGGAATAGGACAATGACAGAAGCAGTCAGAGCCTACAGCATAAACATGCTGCTTTCACTAAGTGACTGTGGAGGCTTGGCACTGTCCTGAATATAGCAGACAGAGCTGCCCTTTGAAAGGCAGATGGCATGAGGCTTCTATGGTCAATAGTGGAACATATGGGCAGGTTTCCAGGCCAAATGGATGTGTTGGCCTTTGGCTATTCCAGCTGTTGTTTCTGGTGTGTTCACGTAAACAGACCTAACATGGGTTTAGAGGAACATTTTCATTGGTAAATGCCATGCATGGGATGGCTAATGTATTACATCATTTTAGGAAAGCAGGGTGGCACCTGTTTGCACAGAGTTTACTGATTAACCAACTAAAACCATGGGCAAGGAGATAGTTCCCCATGAGAAGCAACTTAAAATTGTTATGTGTTCTTAAGAGTTGGTCAGTTTTATACGCAGAGTATTTATAGTTCATGTACATTGGAATTTGTAAACTTCTAACAATAGTAGGCGAAAATGTTCATAAATAGCAGGGGGGATATATGGCATGTTCTGAAAACATAATTAATGCTCATAAGGTTACAGAGCAAACAGTGAGTGGCAGTCCCCAAACTGAGAACAAATGTATGAGCATTTCCTTTCTCCGGAAGCATTTCCCCAGGGTCTTCCATTGTCTTCCGAACAGATAAGACTTGGTATTACGTGAACCTGTGTAAGAGAAAAAGTTATGGTGACTGTTCCTCATATTTCTGCAGTTATGTCTACAAATATCAGCATCTCTCTTGCCATAATGCAATTTCTATTGGAGCTGTATTATAGTCTTCACCATGTCTCTCTAGAACATGTAACTGGGCGTTGTAATATAGTCAAAAAATCCAAGTCACTGGTTTGCATCGTCAGCATTTATTTTATCTATTTGGTTATGCCAAGGGCTTTAAACCAGGACAGGAAATAAATGCCATAGAAGTAAAGGCCTGATAGCCTGACACCTTATTCTGGTGTAAAATAGCCAAGAGGCCCACACATGCTTCCAGCCTTCCTGTGCCTCTCTATTTTCTCAAAGGGAAAATTTGGAATTTGGCTCTAGAATGGGTTGGTAAAATCTATTCCACATGCCTTCGGAATTTCAAAGAAGCCCAGGATAGAAGTGGAAGGAAGATGGCAGCTACACTGGGCTCTGACTCACATTAGCCTTTCTAAGGAAAGCATCTCCATTCACCTTTCTGTATGAACTAAACCTGAATTAAGGTAAGCACATGTGACCATGTACACACATGTCTGAACTCTCTCTCTCTCTCTCTCTCTCTCTCTCTCTCTCTCTCTCTCTCTCCCTCTCTCTCTTTCCCTAATATTTATCTGCTAATCTGATTTTGGCCATTGGACTCGGACTCCAGCTCTGCCTGTAGGACTTGAAGACAACACAGGCAGGGCCACTGCAGGAACTGCTTGGCTTTGCTCTTTGGTTATTAGTTTTGTTTGTCACCCTCTCAGGTCTAAGCCTACCCTGTCTGATGGACTCTTCTGCTGAAGCTGTGCTCTTTTGAAATGTCATTCTCCACAGTGCCCTACAAAGAGAAAATTCTATTATGCAAAAACCCCTCCACTCTGAATGGCATCACCCCTTCGCTTCACCTTTCCGTCCCTCTTCTATTTCACTCCCAGCCTTTTGCAAACATAATTAAAAATGAATATTGCCACTCTCATCAAGGCTGGAATTTGAGGGTTTGCTTGAAATCCCCTTGGCATATTCTCCAGGCTAAGGTGGAAAATGACAAAGAGGCCTGACCATGCTGAGATGTGTGGTCCTTTGTAGCCCCAACAGCTCCCATTTTCATTACCTGAACTACTAAACCCTCAGACTATCTTAGGCTTCTGTTGTTTCTTCCCGTCAGATTGAACTTACCTTTTCGGATCCAGAACTGCCCAAACCTAGATATCAGCTTCCAGGTGAATAGCTTTTTGTGGACATACTTTACACTGAGATCCAGAGTTGCCAGGCCCTTGGATCTCAACATCCAGGATTCTATTGTGAGGAGTGGTGGCCCTTTAGAATGTCAAGCTGACAGTGCCCAGTAGTTAAGGCACTGCTAATGTGAAGCTGAACATGGATAACTTCAGATCTGTTTTGCTGTTGTGGGAAATTTTAGCTTGCCTCTGGAATCTCCTGGGAAGGGGCTTAGCAACCGTTGTGTATCCTAGTAACATCAGAAGCTACACATATAAGCTGATATGACTGCTTAAGCGTGAGCTGACCAAGAACAGCAATAGACATGAGGACTTAGGTGGGAGAGAGCCCAGATCTAACACTGCACTTGTCTTGTGCACACACACACACACACACACACACACCAAACATACACAAACACACATACACCAAACACACACACACACACACACACACACACACACACACACACAAGCAAACAAATAAAGAACTATAGACAACTAAGGAATGCTGAGTATGAAATAACCTGAATTAAAGCAAGAATGTCATCAGGGAAGAGGATACCAATTGATTACCCAATACCAAATGATCATCTCTGAAAACATATATGCAAGCAATATTATACAGACTAAGCAGGTTGTACTCATTTATGTAGAAACACCACACACACACATACACACACACACACACACACAAACACACACACACACCACGTACCTGCATTAATAATGAAGAAGCCATGAATTTGAAAGAGAGCAAAGGGGGATATATGGGAGGGTTTCCGGGAAGAAAGGGAATGGGAAAACTCATGCAATTATATTATAGTCTCAAAATATTAAAAGAAAGTAAAAAGAATAGAGAACAAGGGCATGGGGAGATGATTTAGTGGTTAATAGTATGTAGTGCTCTTGGAAAGGGCATGAGCTCCTAGAGCCCTTGCTAAGTGGTTCACCACTGCCTGTAATTCCAACCCCAGTTTATCTGATATTCTCATCTGGCCCCCGTAGGCACCCACACTCATGTACAATACCCTCACATAGATATACACATATACAAATGATTTTAAAAATATTTTACAAAGAGTAAGGAGAACGATAAAACATACAGACTGAAGGCCACCTCAGGTTAACCCTGAGCCTTATTTCTGGAGATCCTTATGGGGGCTGGGACAGAGCTCATTAGGGAGAGGGTGTCTCGTTATGAGGAGGGTCCATTAAGCTCATTTCAGAGGAACATTATCAAAACATGAGGGGCTTACATCTCCTCCACTCAAACCTCATTGAATACAATCTGAAGCCTCATTTGCAATAGTAGCTTTTGCCCGTAATTCTTTCCTGAATTATTAAATCAGACATGACTCCAGAACCTTCAAATAGGTCAAACCTTTCAACGGCAAAGTTTTGCTGGCTAGTGTGAGAATACTTCTAAAAGCCATTTGGTGGCACTGCTCTCATTTTATGTGCTCATTTAAAAATCAAACCAAGTCTACTTAGTGTAGCTAGTGTGTACATGGGCATCGGCCATTTATTGGAACATGGGTAGCTTCTCAGGGTCTATATACCTTAAAGAAACTAATTCTCCACAAGCTGCCTGCTACCAGCATCCATTAGTTGTCAATATCTCCTCAACTAGGGGTGAGGTTTCATGAACCCCACATCTGTTTGGGGATTTTTGTCTGCCTTGATCTCTGGTGGGTGTTGTCCATTTATTCTGCTGTTGTCCATTTACGTTGCTGTTAGAGGATATGGGCAACAGCCCTGTCATGGCCAGCAAATACTGTTTGACTGAAGATAGTCAACTATTTCTGGCTCTGACAGTATTTTTACCCACTCTTCTATGATGTCCCCTAAGCCTTGGGAGGAGGGTGATAAAGAGAATCCTCTTTTCTTCACATTGACCAGTAATAGGCTTTCTATAGCAATCACTGTGTATTGCAAAAAAGGAGCTTCTCTGCTCAAGGTTGAAGGATGTAATAATCTATTGGTATAAAATAAGAATTTAGTGGTCAGCTTATTACGATGTCCATTTAGTAGAATAACAGAATTTTAGTAGCATAATAGAATTAGGCTCTCTCCCAGTGCCTAAGACCTAAATAATAGTAGTGTTGAGTTTGTTTGTGTGTGTGTGTGTGTGTGTGTGTGTGTGAGAGAGAAAGAGAGAGAGAGAGAGAGAGAGAGAGAGAGAGAGAGAGAGAGAGAGAGAGAGAGAGAGAGAGAGTGTGTGTGTGTGTGTGATAGCATCAAATGTGTGTGCCATGAGTTACCTTTTGTAGAAAGGGCTTTAAATCCAATCAGGAAGTAATTGGTTACCCCCAGAACACGTGAGTCACTGTGGCATCAGTGGGCATATTTTATATTTTTTATGAAATAGTAAGATTGTTTTCTACAATGGATGCACTGATTTTATCTTTAGCTCCTACAAATAAAAAGTTGAGACTTAAAAGTGTTCATATTCTAACCAATGCCTGATATTTTTCATTTTAATGGTGTTCGTCCTAATAGATATGAAGTAGCATCTTACCGTGTTTTTGTAATTTTTATTTTCCAAATGATTGATGAGTTTGAACACCTTCGGAGAATGTTTTTGGTGGCTACTTGTCTACTTCGTCTGGAAAAGATACCTGTTTAAAACTTTGCCCAGTTTCTAACTGGCTTATCTTTTAGTATTAAATTATGAGATTTTTCATAGCTATTTGGGATAGTATTCACTTTATCTGAAGTGTTGTCTTTGCATTTGCTTAATGACTTCTTTCCATACACAAAAGTTTAAAATTTTAATGAAGACAAATTTACTATTTTTCTTAGTGTGTTTCTTATTATGTCTAAGATATTATTGCCACATACAAGGCTGTGAAGACTCATTTCTATGTCTTTTAAAATCAAGATTTATAATAAGTTTGCCTATTTAATTAAATTAATTTTACATATTTTGTGAAATAAACTTCTTGCTCAATTTTCTTTTGTTGCCCAGTTGCCCTAGTGGTATCTGCTGAAGAAATTTGTTTTCTTCATTATATGCTTGTGGAATATTTATTGAAAAGCAATTTGCCAGAAGTACACATTAATCTTTTTACTCTTAATTATAGTCTAGCTGTTCACACATTTTTCTTAATTGACTTTGAATAGAACAGACTCCCGTTCTGCATGCAGCACAGATGACTCGGAGCTCATCAGGTAGAGGGTTTTGTAGTGTTTTTTGAATGAAGGTGGAAAATGTTGATGAAAGGCCAGTATAGCTCTTCTTTCAGATTTAAAACGTGAGAAACCAGCATCTGATTTGCCACAAATACTGCACTTTCAAATAGTATTCCAGCCCAGGCTACCCATGAGAGCTCAATAGCCAAGTCTGAATGGCTGATGTTTAGACCCACTGACCTAGTCAATTTCAGTGTCCCCTCCCCCTGGGTTTTATTGCTTCCAACTTTCTCACTCACACCTCTACACATACTTCTATTTGTATTAGGAGATAAGTATTTAAAATTAATGATGTTTTTCTTTATCCTTTAGGAGATCCCACCTAGACCTACGTCAACGAATTTTGAGAGGATTTCAGGAGAATTATTGCAGAAGAGAAGAAACTTGCACTGTAGTTGTGTAGTCCAAGCTTCTAAAACTTCAGCCACAGAGAAAGCTGGAAAAACAATCTATCTGTGGTTAGCAAACTCTTTAGATCCTTTCAGAATAGGCTGTATGCTTGACTACATTTGTGATTCAAGATGCCACTGGAGAACACGAGCTAAATCTGGCTCAAGTATGCATTGCTTTTGTTGTGCTACATATTAGATATTTCTTTATGACGGCAAGAGAGTCTGCTTCCTGGATTTGCCATGCAAACCCTATTTTATAAAAATGTAGTCTTTGGCATGGCATCAAAGCACCTGCATTCCCCTTCCGCCGAGTTGCTTCTTGGGAGTTCCCACTTAGTAGCTCAAAATGTACAAGGTGTGAAGCCATATTATACTGATCCGCATGACAACCTCAATCCACTCCATTACTAATGGACGAGTTTGCGTTTCATCTTAACAGGACGGAGCGGGCAAGGAGGAGGAAAGGTGTCTCCATCCAACTCCTAATCTGTGTCTTTCAAAGCGCTGTGATCTGCAGGAAGGGAGGGTCAGAACAACATGCCAAGTAGCTGGAACTGAACTCTTGAGGTGTCTTTGACACTATTCAACAAAGTAAATTCCCAAGTATTATCTCCTCTGTCAGGATCGTGATCACACATTTGCTGATTATATAAACATAATAGGAAAAAGCCAAGCAGATGTGGCCGGCCTTTGGAACATACATTTTTTTTTCAATGTATTTAGATGTTGATATTAGAAGCTAAGACACAAGCCATGTGAGAAGCACAGCTGGCCAGCTCTGGAGCACGCTCCAGCCTGCTGCTTGCCCAAACATACTTTTTCCAACTGCCTGATGTATAAGAACTCACCCTGGGTTTCATTCTCCTAATTTGAATGCTTTATTATCTATAAAATGAAACCATAGATAGGCCAACTTTTAAGTTATTTATGCTACTTTATATCTTAGTGTAAAGAATCTTTGAATCGCATGGTTCTGGCATTTGATTACTAGGTCTGATTTGGGGTATGTTGTATGTGGCTGTAAAACCAGGGCACCTAAGACTATCTAGGCATGGGTTGGAGGCAGCTTCTCCCTGGGTTTGATTCACTTTACCATTAGTGAATCCCTTGGTGTGAAAGGCAGGTCCTGGTTTCAGCCTATCCGCCATTGGTAAAAGAAGCACTTGGGTAAAGTTAGACCGTCGCAGTCACCAGCTGTGTGATTTCAGGCCAGTCATTTGATCTCCTCAAGCGTGTGTTTCCACAGCTGTAAAGCATGGCTAATAATTCTTTCTCACACGGATGGGAGGATTAAATGAGCCAACCCCCATAAAGCACTATATAAATGTATTTCTATTATTATCTGAGGTGTTTAAAATATCAGAGGTGAAGTGTAAAAAATCTTGAAATGCACTCATTAGCTCTGTCACTGAAGAGAAGGGATTACGTCTGGCAGGTCTTAAGCTTCGAGTTTGAGCTGAGTTCTCTCCTCCCATTCTGGTCTTAGCAGAGAGCTTTCTCCCATTGTGAGGAGTCACTGAAGCTTGGGCTAACTACTTGTGTTGACAAGTAATTAAAGAAACGCATCAAAACCGCTCTGACATTTAGGTGCCCAGTGGCAGCTCAGTGCCAACCAGGTCATGTGCCTCTTACTTTCTACATACAGAAATCTAAGCAAGTAGAGGCCTGGAGTCTATTGACTACTTGTAAAATTGTGAAGCGTTGTGAGCTGGGGGTGTAGCTCAGTGGTCGGGTGCATTGCTGACCTGCACAGGACCATGCCTTCTAGAAAGAAAAGGAAGAAGATAGAAACACTGTTGAGTATTTATTTTATTGTGTTTCTCTCTCTCTCTCTCTCTCTCTCTCTCTCTCTCTCTCTCTCTCTCTCTCTCTGTGTGTGTGTGTGTGTGTGTGTGTGTGTGTGATATCCATTCAAAGGCCAGAAAACTATACCAGAGGCCTCCTTTATGGACTTGTAATTTATCTTCTGAGATGGTTTCTTACTGAAACTAAAGCCTGTCATTTGACCAGGCTGACTGGCCAGGGTCTGCACTGGGTTCCAGGAATGCCTAGCTTTTGTGTGGATGGTGGAGAGTTGATTAGGCTTTTAAAGCAAGTGTTCTTAACCCACTGATCCTTTCTCCTGCCCATAGTGAGTTTATCTTTTCATCTGTTTTCAGACGTACAGGATTTTGTACGATTATGTATTCACTTTGAACATACAACTTACTTGTAATGGTTGGTTGGTATTCAGAGACTTCCTTAGTGGTTATTGAAAAATTTGGAAAATCTGTGTTTAAAGTTTTATATCATACAAAGACATTTTTAAGTAAAAAACAATGAAAAATTTAAAAAATGATAAACTGGGAAATTAACATTAACAGAGAAGATCATTTAAAATAAACAACATGGCTGTATTTGGTGATGCATGTCTTTGGGAGGCTAAAACAGGAGGATCAAAAGTCAAGCCTGAGTAACAAAGTAAGACCCTGTCTAAAGAAAAAGAAACAGTATACATGTTCATAAAGAAGGCATTTGTGTGTGTTTGTGTGTGTGTGCATGTGTGTGTATGCATGTTAAATGTGTATGTGTTTGCAAATCTACATATATATGTGTATGGATATAATAGTCTGCTGAGAAACATTAAATGGTTGTCTCTCTAAAACCAAAACAAACAAAAATCCTGATGGCTAATATTTCCATGGTGTGAAAATTCCCACTGAGGCTACTTTACCTACCCCCACCTCCCCCAACTCCCGTGATGTCCCTCATTGTAAAGCTGGAGGAAAAAAATCGCACAGTCAATTCTGGCCAATCACTGTGGGATGCTGCCAGTGCAGTATAAACAGATAACATACCCCATCCGTACATGCAGATATACCTGTAAGTGATGTACAGTGAAAGCCTAATCACTTCTGATTTTACTACTTGGCCTCCCTTCTCTGGAGTATATAGAGCACTTCAGTTGCAGCTTGGAAGAATTATGTCTGGATGGGCCTATTGAAGGCCCGCCTTGCCATCCTTGTGACTCTTCACTAATCCTCTTCTCCAGGAAGCCTGGCAAAGCATCTTGTGCACATCAATCAGAGAGGGGCTGAGCTGGATGAAGCATCATCATTACAAATTGCACTAAGAGTGGAGTGTGTAGGTTATCCACCAATAGCAACAGAGACAGTGACCTCTGCTAAGGATAGCAACCAGCAGGAGGGCAAAGAGGATATTAGTTCTCTTTATGCATATGTGTCCACCTGTGTGCACTGCAAGGACACACACACACACACACACACACACACACACACACACACATACCGTGCCTCCTTGTTTTTTATGTTGTCTGTGTTTATTTTCCTCCTCCAAGCCATGCCTACAGACTGAAGAAATGGCTTCTCATGTGCTCTGACTTAAGTGTCTCAGGAAGTCTTTTTTCTCCTTCTTCAACTTCTCCTTCTTGAACTTTATCAGTTCGTATTTTCTTTTCTTCCCTTCTGGGTCCCTTTGTTCCTATTAATATTTTCCATTTGAATAGCTCAGCCTGGCAGGGAAGAGGGGGCTGTAAAATGAGAGCAGAAAAATGAGATAGAAAAATAAAGTCATGGATTCGTTTGATTGCTTCACGATTTGGCAGAAGAGAGTCTGCCAGGTGACAACCTCATTCTCTAGGCTTCCTGTAGCTCGCCTCCCTTGCCGATGCCTCCCTAACTCATCCTCCATCTATGCTGGATTCCAAACTAATTCGCTGGCTTGATTTCTAAACTCCAAACCATCTTGAGGGCTTTAGTCACAGATGCTCATCAAGTTTACTGAGTTCCACATTGAACATTGGTCCCGCCCCTGAAAAGCTCACAGTTTCATCAGAAAGACTTCAGAGAGGAACATAATCACTTTGCAAAGATGCATATGCTTTGTTTTCCTAGTGAGTTTTTCCCCCAAAGGGTTTTTAGAACCCACAGGAAATGTCACCCAACAGGAAGTAGAGAGCATCCTGGGATTAGATGAATTTAATGTCCAAGAATAATGGTTTCCAGTATGAAGCCATTGGCGAGCAGTTTAACTAACTATATACATGTCCTGTTTATCATAATGCAAATTACTTTGGAATGTCACTTCCACAGGGACAGGCATGTCACTTTGTCCACTATTATATCTCTACCACGTAGGACAGTGCTTGTCACAGAGGAGAGTCAATGTCTATTTGCAAAACAATCTGGGTCATGTCCCTGGTGCAGTGCTATAGGGACTTGAGAAGTGGTATAAATAGTAGCTGTTTTTATTTTCAGTCACTAACAGAGGAAAGGAGCAGTAATCCTACCCTATGGGAGGAGGCAGAGAGTTGCAAAGTTGTCATCTTGAATGAGAGCTAAGAGATATAAGGAAGACAACTCCATTGGGAAAACAAACAGCAGAGCTGTGAAATCCATGGATAGTCGAAGAGCAGAAAGAATGAAGATTGGTCTAAAACTTACCACAGCTACCCATCACCTCCACTCATAATGTCACCCTGGAATAACTGCTTGATTCCAAGTTCTGTGCTTCAGTAGTGATGACCACCTCTTAACCAGTGCCTAATATACACAGAACACATACAGCGCACTTACTAAATCCTTATAATAAAACCCTGTTTGGTTCTATTTGTTGTAACATTAATCTCTTTCAAAGCCTACTTTTAATAATGATTCTTAAGTGCTTTAACCTCCCTTTTAGCCCATTAGCCACCAGAGGTGGTGGAAAAGAAAGGATACAGGGGAAGTGGACCTGTTTGGAAATGTTTCTTTGGAGGGACTCCCATCTGTGTTGTCTGGAAATTGAGTTCAGTTCACAGGTCAGCAGGGGCACTTGATCCACTTGCAAACACTTCACAGGTGTACCAGCAGACCAGTTTACCAGCGTTGGGATAGCAAACACGAGTCAGCAGTGGTGGCATTACCTTGCAGAGACAGCCAGGCCTCAGCCTCGGCTTGAGTCAGCAGGAGGAACCTGGAGGAGGACAAGGAGAAGTTCTCTATTGCGCCTCTCTCATCAAAGCGAAGATCAGGGAATAAGAGAGAGCAAAAAACATTGCACAGCTAACTCTACAAGCAAGCTTATCTCAGCCTTTGTCACTGTCAGTCTAGTCCTATTTATACCTCTAAATATCATGAGTCCTCCACGGGGTCTTACCTCAGCACATGCTTTGCCTCAGCACATGTGTCTGTCTCAGCTGACATCACTCTGTCAATCAGCCAGAGCATGCGCAATCGGTAAGAAACTGCAGCATACCTCTCTGTGGTGCATCTCTCTCTATGGAGTCCAGACACATGGAGCTCAACTACTCGATGTAAGGCAGACCAATACATGTGTGTTGTTAGCAAAGAATCCCTCATCACATGTCCTTTCACGTGCTTGGTTTAGCAGAACATTCTCTCTCTCTCTCCTGTGTGTGCCTCAGTGAGATGTTGCTTCACAAGTCTTTGTTAGCCAGTCGCCTGTGTCCACTTCAGGAAAACACCCCTTCATGTGTTCACCCCAGCAAAATACCATCCAACACAACTGACTTTCTGAAGAGCCCTTGAGTTTCTACTTCAATTGCCCATCTTAACTAAGGGCACTAAGATCTACATTTCACAGATGGCCGTAAGACTTACTTGAGATAACAATGTGGCAAGAAAGCAATCTCACTACTTAGACAGTTGTGTGTCAGTCATGAGGAGGACATTTACTTAAAATGGGTAAGCAGAAACCAAAAGGAGCCTCTGACAACCTAATTGCTGACTGGCTGCATGGGGGGTGGTTGCTTTAGGAAGGCAGTGTGGTAGTTGTTTGTTTTACTGTGTCCACACTATGTGAACAAACAGCTCAAGGGTTTCTGAGCATCTCAGTTCCTCGTGTTGGGGAGAACCTGGTGGACAGCTCTGCCAGTGTCAGTCCGGGTGTGTGGCAAGAGAGACGGGGAAGCAGAGAGCATGAGAGGAAGCCAATAGGTATGGCCTTCAGAGGACTGTCCCATGGGGATGGAATGTTAGATCATGGCTTGCCTGGCATGCACAAGTGTTAACCTCCGCTTTCAGGAACACAAAGACCTAACGAACAAAACTCAGAACACTAGCCCCTAGCACCAGACATACATCCACGTGGGGCCCCACGCTCTCAAAGTTCCACATCTTCACCAAATAATGCCACCATCTGGGGGGGGGGAGGGCACATTTCCTATGCAAATCGTAACAGATGACTATGACTCCAAAAACAGATGAGAAAGAATTAAGGGTTCTTGTGGAAGATTTGTGTATTTTTGTTGTTACTGTAATATAACCCAGCCTTTTCTCCTTTTTTTTTTGAAAGTGACTGTGCCCAGACTTTTGTTCTGATTAGCTGAATTCCTACACTAACTCCTCATTCAAACCTCCCTTCACTCAGCCCTTTGACCTTGGCACACCCTCTTGTGCCTTGCCTTTTTTGTTTTGTTTAGTGAAAGGCTTAGATAGCTCATTCCTTTCCTATTACCTCTGCTTGCCACCTCCTCCGAGCTGCAGGGCTGGCGCTGTACCCCTACCATACAACAGCCAGTCAGGTATGTGTGTGGCTGTGCTGACATTACGTACACAGTACCATGGTCCATCCAGATGTAGCTCCTTGAAGGTGGAATATTTCTGATTAGCGCAATGTTTTCTTGGTAAGGTTTTCTAGCTAAGTGGAGTCACCAATTCTCCACCAAACCTGTCCTGTATGTTGCCCATTACTCCACCACTGGCCTGGTTTTTATATCGGATTCTGGTTTTCCTTGCTACTCTCTCTTATTTATCTTTATTGTCCTCTCAGCTGGATTCATTGCACACATGGTCAGGACACCTATGCCAGCAATTCAGCAGCACCACCGATAGCGACAGAACAGTCTCATCAACTCCCAAGACCCACTCCATATATCCCTTGGATCTTTTAAGTGTTCTTTCTATTCCCATACTGTCAAAAGTGACAACAGTAAATCAGAAATGGATGTTTAATGCCAGCATCCTGGACAGGGAAACAGTAGAAGAAGTTTGTATCAATTAGAGTAAAATCTCTCTTCAGTTACACATGACCTGGGCAGAATCCTCATATGTTCTTCAGAATTTCAACCCTGATGCTCGACCTGTCATGATCCTTGCTCCCCAGGCCTGAAAGGGAAGTAGAGAATGTGGAGGGATATCCCCATCCCTACCACTATGGCTATTACCTGTTTTATAGCAAGATGGATTCTGTGTGTCTTTCTAGCTGTGTACAGCATACACAGTACATGCTTATGTGTGTGTACATATATGTATGTGCATGGAAGGCCAGAGTTGACACCCAGTGATCCCACTGACTCCTTAAAACAGGATCGCTCCCTGAGCCTAGTTAAATGGGTTGGGCAGGAAACTCTAGGAGTCTGCCTCACTCCTAGCACTAGGGTCACAGACACATCACGCAATGCTGGATTTTTTACATGGATGTTGAGGT